>NC_091283.1:805432875-805732875 GCF_032444005.1 Ranitomeya imitator
CCAAAAGTCATTATCTTAGTAAATTAGAATACTTTATATTGCCATCTTTAAAAATTATTTTTAAATCCGAAATGATGGCCTACTGGAATGTATGTTCAGTAAATGCACTCAATCAATTACTGCATCAATGCAGCGTGGCAGGGAGTGATCAGCCTCTAGCACTGCTGAGGTGTTATGGAAGCCCAGATTGCTTTGATAGCAGCCTTCAGCTCGTCTACATTGTTGGGTCTGGTGTCTCTCATCTTCCTCTTGACAATACCCCATAAATTCTCTATGGGGTTAAGGTCAGGCGAGTTTGCTGGCCAATCAAGCGCAGTGATACTGTTGATTTTAAACCAGGTATTGGTACTTTTGGAAGTGTGGACAGGTGCCAAGTCTTGCTGGAAAATCAAATTTCCATCTCCAAAAACCTTGTCGGCAGAGAGAAGCATGAGGTGCTCTAAAATTTCCTGGTAGACGCCTACACTGAGTTTGGTCTTGATAAAACACAGTGGACCTACACCAGCAGATGACATGGCTCCCCAAACCATCACTGAATATGGAAACTTCACACTAGACCTCGAGCAGCTTAGATTGTGGCCTTTCCACTTTTCCTCCAGACTTTGGGACCTTGGTTTTCAAATTAAATGCATAATTTACTTTCATCTGAAATCAACACCTTGGACCACTGAGCGACAGTCCAGTTTTTTTTCTCCTTGGCCCAGGTGAGACGCTTCTGGCGTTGTAGAAGGTCGGGTAGAGGGAAGAGTGCCAGGGAGGCTAGTCCTGATCTGGCACACCCCAATAAGTTTGCTAAGTTGGCAGATGTGGGGGGTGCCAGTACACGGGTAGCACTGCTGCAGCAAGACATGTCCTCTGAAAGCCGGAGGAGTGACTGCTCCAGTAAGGAGGGAAATAGAGCAGTGCAGGCCAGATAGGTGCTGGTAGTGGGGGACTCAATTATTAGGGTAACAGGGCAATCTCACAAAGACAGGGATCGTCGAACGGTGTGCTGCCTACCTGGCACTCGAGTCCGACACATCGCTGATCGGGTTGACAGATTACTGGGAGGGGCTGATGAGGACCCAGCGGTTATGGTGCACATTGGCACAAATGACAACGTTAGAGGTAGGTGGAAGGTCCTTAAAAACAATTTCAGGGAATTAGGCTGCAAGCTTAAAGCAAGGACCTCCAATGTGGTATTTTCCGAAATACTGCCTGTACCAAGCCAGAGAGGCAACGGGAAATTAGGGAGGTTAATAAGTGGCTCAAGAATTGGTGTAGGAAGGAGGGGTTTGAGTTCCTGGAGAACTGGGACGATTTCTCAGTTGGCAACAGGTTCTACGCTAGGGACGGGCTGCACCTCATAGGGGAAAGTGCAGTTGTGCTGGGGAGAAAATGGCTAGAAGGTTGGAGGAGTGTTTAAACTAGGGAATGGGGGGGAGGGTATTCATTTTATAGGAGGGGAAGATAGTGCAGATAGAGACCTGGGCACAAATAAGGAAGTTGGGGGTGGTGGTAGCATGGGGGTGGGGTTAGATCAATTAATTTAAGAAAGAATAGAGGTACAGAGAGGAACATCAAGTGCATGTATACTAATGCCAGAAGCCTTGCCAACAAAATGGAGGAATTAGAATTAATGTTGTTGGAGCATAATTATGACATGGTGGGGATATCTGAAACATGGCTGGATGAGAGCCATGACTGGGCTGTTAACTTGCAGGGCTATAGTCTGTTCAGAAATGACCGAATGGATAATCGAGGGGGAGAGGTGTGTCTATATGTAAAATCCTTAAAACCCATCCTGCGTGATAATATAGGTGAATCTAATGAAAATGTAGAGTCCCTGTGGGTGGAGATAAGGGGAGGGGGAAAAAATAATAAATTACTGATAGGGGTTTGTTATAAGTCTACAAAAATAATGGAAGCAACAGAGAATATTTTTATAAAGCAAATAAATTAAGCTGCGTCTCAAGGGGAAGTCATTTTGGGGGACTTCAACTACCCTGAAATAGATTGGGGAACAGAAACCTGCAGTTCCAGCAAAGGTAATCGGTTTTTACAACTATGAGAGACAATTACCTTTCACAACTGGTTCAGGACCCAACAAGAAGGGGGACACTGCTAGACTTAATATTAACCAACAGGCCAGACCGCATATCAAATATAAGGGTTGGGGGTCACTTGGGGAATAGTGATAACAAAATAATACGTTTTCATGTATCCTTCAATAAGATGTGTAGTAGAGGGGTTACAGGGACACTAAACTTCAGGAGGGCAAATTTCCAACGGATGAGAGAGGATCTTGGTGCAATAAACTGGGACGATATCCTGAGACATAAAAATACACAAAGAAAATGGGAGACGTTTATTAGCATCCTGGATAGGACCTGTGCACAGTATATACCATATGGGAATAAACATACTAGAAATAGGAGGAAACCAATATGGCTAAATAGAGCTGTAAGGGGTGCAATAAATGACAAAAAGAAAGCATTTAGAGAATTAAAGGAAGTAGGTAGCAATGAGGCATTAAATAAATACAGAAAATTAAATAAATTCTGTAAAAAGCAAATCAAGGCAGCAAAGATTGAGACAGAGAGACTCATTGCTAGAGAGAGTAAAAATAATCCCAAAATATTCTTTAACTACGTAAATAGTAAGAAACTAAAAAATGATAGTGTTGGCTGCTGTGAATTCTGTTGTCGAACTCCCTCCTGTGGTCGTGAATGGTACTTCGGCGGGTTCTGTCTATGGGCTCCCTCTGGTGGCTGTGAGTGAAGCTGCTGCTTCTGAGGTTCCTTACACAGGTGACGTGGTTTATCCTTTGGTTAACTGCTCTATTTAACTCCTCTCCGATCGTTACTCCATGCCAGCTGTCAATGTTTTTGCATTGGTTCAGTTCGCTCCTGGATCTCTCTGGTGACCTGCCTTCTCCTGCAGAAGCTAAGTTCCTGATAGTCATTATTTGTTCTTTGTTTTCTTGTCCAGCTGGTTTTCATGATTTTGTCTTGCTAGCTGGAAGCTCTGGGATGCAAAGTGGCCACTCCGCACCGTGAGTCGGTGCGGAGGTCTTTTTTGCACACTTTGCGTGGTCTTTTGTAGGTTTTTGTGCTGATCGCAAAGTTACCTTTCCTATCCTCTGTCTATTTAGTAAGTCTGGCCTCCCTTTGCTGAAACCTGTTTCATTTCTGCGTTTGTGACTTTCATCTTTACTCACAGTCATATGTGGGGGGCTTCCTTTACCTTTGGGGAATTTCTCTGAGACAAGGCAGGCTTTATTTTTCTATCTCTAGGGCTAGATAGTTCTTAGGCTGTGACGAGGCGCCTAGGTCTGGTCAGGAGCGCTCCACGGCTATTTCTAGTGTGTGTGATAGGATTAGGGCTTGCGGTCAGCAGAGCTCCCACATCCCAGAGCTTGTCCTGTATGAGGTTTAACTATCAGGTCATTCCGGGTGCTCCTAACCACCAGGTCATAACAGTACAGCTGGCCCAAAGTATTAATGCATCTCAATAGAGGGATAAGAGAACTTCTGAGACCGTTTTTTTTTCTTTGCACTGTTTTGCCTTTCTTTTCCCCTAGACCTTTGGGTGGTTCAGGACACAGGTGTAGATATGGACATTCAAGGTCTGTCCTCTTGTATGGATCATCTCTCTGCAAGGGTACAAAACATTCAAGATTTTGTGGTTCAGAATCCTATGTTAGAGCCTAAAATTCCTATTCCTGACTTATTTTCTGGGGATAGATCTAGGTTCTTGAATTTCAAAAATAATTGTAAACTTTCTAGCTTTGAAACCCCGCTCCTCTGGTGACCCTGTTCAACAGGTAAAAATCATTATTTCTTTGTTGCGTGGTGACCCTCAAGACTGGGCATTTTCCCTTGCACCAGGAGATCCGGCATTGCGTGATGTTGATGCGTTTTTTCTGGCGCTTGGATTGCTTTATGATGAACCAAATTCAGTGGATCAGGCAGAGAAAATCTTGCTGGCTTTGTGTCAGGGTCAGGATGAAGCGGAGGTGTACTGTCAGAAGTTTAGAAAGTGGTCTGTGCTTACTCAGTGGAATGAATGTGCCCTGGCGGCAATTTTCAGAAAGTGTCTTTCTGAAGCCCTTAAGGATGCCATGGTGGGATTTCCCACGCCTGCTGGTCTGAATGAGTCTATGTCTTTGGCCATTCAGATCGATCGGCGCATGTGTGAGCGCAAAGCTGTGCACCATCTGGCGGTATTCTCTGAGCATAGGCCTGAGCCTATGCAATGTGATAGGACTTTGACTAGAGCTGAACAGCAAGAACACAGACGTCGGAATGGGCTGTGTTTTTACTGTGGTGAATCCACTCATGCTATCTCCGATTGTCCAAAGCGCACTAAGCGGTTCGCTAGGTCTGCCACCATTGGTACGGTACAGTCTAAATTTCTTTTGTCCGTTACTCTGATTTGCTCTCTGTCGTCCTATTCTGTAATGGCATTTGTGGATTCAGGCGCTGCCCTGAATTTGATGGACTTGGAGTTTGCCAGGCGCTGTGGTTTTTTCTTGGAGCCCTTGCAGTATCCTATTCCATTGAGAGGAATTGATGCTACGCCTTTGGCCAAGAATAAGCCTCAGTACTGGACTCAATTGACCATGTGCATGGCTCCTGCACATCAGGAGGATATTCGCTTTTTGGTGTTGCATAATCTGCATGATGTGGTCGTTTTGGGGTTGCCATGGCTACAGGTCCATAATCCAGTGTTGGATTGGAAATCTATTTCAAAAACCTGACCTGCACATCCAAACATAGACTGAGTGTGAACAGGTGCTGAACCCAGAGTCGCCAACTCGTATATAGTTAAATAAATAGGGCAGCACACTGCAGCGCCAAAACATGCAAACTTGAAAAAATGAAATTTGAACTGCATTACTGCACTAGAAATATGAAAAATGAGAGCTTTTAGCGCACAAAAATGGCCAATTTTATGTGTACCTCGTAGCCACGTTAAGGCATCTCTCTTATACGAGGTCCTACGCTTGACCTACCTCACTGAGAATAAACGTCTCCATCTGAATGGGTACATGTAAAAACCTCTTCTTGGACTCAAATTCTCTCTCTATGTGGAGGGGTACTGGACCTACTATAATTAAAACACCTGAAGCTAGGAGGCGGGGAGTGCACGATCAGAAGGCTAGAGAATACATTTCAAAAACCTGACCTGCACATCCAAACATAGACTGAGTGTGAACAGGTGCTGAACCCAGAGTCGCCAACTCGTATATAGTTAAATAAATAGGGCAGCACACTGCAGCGCCAAAACATGCAAACTTGAAAAAACGAAATTTGAACTGCATTACTGCACTAGAAATATGAAAAATGAGAGCTTTTAGCGCACAAAAATGGCCAATTTTATGTGTACCTCGTAGCCACGTTAAGGCATCTCTCTTATACGAGGTCCTACGCTTGACCTACCTCACTGAGAATAAACGTCTCCATCTGAATGGGTACATGTAAAAACCTCTTCTTGGACTCAAATTCTCTCTCTATGTGGAGGGGTATTGGACCTACTATAATTAAAACACCTGAAGCTAGGAGGCGGGGAGTGCACGATCAGAAGGCTAGAGAATACATTTCAAAAACCTGACCTGCACATCCAAACATAGACTGAGTGTGAACAGGTGCTGAACCCAGAGTCGCCAACTCGTATATAGTTAAATAGGGCAGCACACTGCAGCGCCAAAACATGCAAACTTGAAAAAACGAAATTTGAACTGCATTACTGCACTAGAAATATGAAAAATGAGAGCTTTTAGCGCACAAAAATGGCCAATTTTATGTGTACCTCGTAGCCACGTTAAGGCATCTCTCTTATACGAGGTCCTACGCTTGACCTACCTCACTGAGAATAAACGTCTCCATCTGAATGGGTACATGTAAAAACCTCTTCTTGGACTCAAATTCTCTCTCTATGTGGAGGGGTATTGGACCTACTATAATTAAAACACCTGAAGCTAGGAGGCGGGGAGTGCACGATCAGAAGGCTAGAGAATACATTTCAAAAACCTGACCTGCACATCCAAACATAGACTGAGTGTGAACAGGTGCTGAACCCAGAGTCGCCAACTCGTATATAGTTAAATAAATAGGGCAGCACACTGCAGCGCCAAAACATGCAAACTTGAAAAAACGAAATTTGAACTGCATTACTGCACTAGAAATATGAAAAATGAGAGCTTTTAGCGCACAAAAATGGCCAATTTTATGTGTACCTCGTAGCCACGTTAAGGCATCTCTCTTATACGAGGTCCTACGCTTGACCTACCTCACTGAGAATAAACGTCTCCATCTGAATGGGTACATGTAAAAACCTCTTCTTGGACTCAAATTCTCTCTCTATGTAGAGGGGTATTGGACCTACTATAATTAAAACACCTGAAGCTAGGAGGCGGGGAGTGCACGATCAGAAGGCTAGAGAATACATTTCAAAAACCTGACCTGCACATCCAAACATAGACTGAGTGTGAACAGGTGCTGAACCCAGAGTCGCCAACTCGTATATAGTTAAATAAATAGGGCAGCACACTGCAGCGCCAAAACATGCAAACTTGAAAAAACGAAATTTGAACTGCATTTCTGCACTAGAAATATGAAAAATGAGAGCTTTTAGCGCACAAAAATGGCCAATTTTATGTGTACCTCGTAGCCACGTTAAGGCATCTCTCTTATACGAGGTCCTACGCTTGACCTACCTCACTGAGAATAAACGTCTCCATCTGAATGGGTACATGTAAAAACCTCTTCTTGGACTCAAATTCTCTCTCTATGTGGAGGGGTATTGGACCTACTATAATTTCGTTTTTTCAAGTTTGCATGTTTTGGCGCTGCAGTGTGCTGCCCTATTTATTTAACTATATACGAGTTGGCGACTCTGGGTTCAGCACCTGTTCACACTCAGTCTATGTTTGGATGTGCAGGTCAGGTTTTTGAAATGTATTCTCTAGCCTTCTGATCGTGCACTCCCCGCCTCCTAGCTTCAGGTGTTTTAATTATAGTAGGTCCAATACCCCTCCACATAGAGAGAGAATTTGAGTCCAAGAAGAGGTTTTTACATGTACCCATTCAGATGGAGACGTTTATTCTCAGTGAGGTAGGTCAAGCGTAGGACCTCGTATAAGAGAGATGCCTTAACGTGGCTACGAGGTACACAAAAAATTGGCCATTTTTGTGCGCTAAAAGCTCTCATTTTTCATATTTCTAGTGCAGTAATGCAGTTCAAATTTCGTTTTTTCAGGATTGGAAATCTATGTCTGTGTCCAGCTGGGGTTGTCAGGGGTTACATGGTGATGTTCCATTGCTCTCAATTTCACCTTCCACTCCTTCTGAAGTCCCTGAGTTTTTATCAGATTACCGGGATGTATTTGAAGAGCCCAAATCTGGTGCCCTACCTCCTCATAGGGATTGCGACTGTGCTATTGATTTGATTCCTGGTAGTAAGTTTCCTAAGGGCCGTCTGTTTAATTTATCTGTGCCAGAGCACGCCGCTATGCGGAGTTATATAAAGGAATCCTTGGAGAAGGGTCATATTCGTCCGTCGTCGTCACCATTGGGAGCAGGGTTCTTTTTTGTGGCCAAGAAGGATTGTTCTTTGAGACCTTGTATTGATTACCACCTTCTTAATAAGATCACGGTCAAATTTCAGTATCCTTTGCTGCTGCTGTCTGATTTATTTGCTCGGATTAAGGGGGCTAGTTGGTTCACCAAGATAGATCTTCGTGGTGCGTATAATCTTGTGCGAATTAAACAGGGTGATGAATGGAAGACGGCATTTAATACGCCCGAGGGCCATTTTGAGTACCTGGTTATGCCATTCGGGCTTTCTAATGCTCCATCTGTGTTTCAGTCCTTTATGCATGACATCTTCCGAGAGTACCTGGATAGATTCATGATTGTATATTTGGATGACATTTTGGTCTTTTCGGATGATTGGGAATCTCATGTGAAGCAGGTCAGAATGGTGTTCCAGGTCCTTCGTGCGAATTCTTTGTTTGTGAAGGGGTCAAAGTGTCTCTTTGGAGTTCAGAAGGTTTCATTTTTGGGTTTCATTTTTTCCCCTTCTACTATTGAGATGGACCCTGTTAAAGTTCAGGCCATTTACGATTGGACTCAGCCGACATCTGTGAAGAGCTTGCAGAAGTTCCTGGGCTTTGCTAATTTTTATCGTCGCTTCATCGCTAACTTTTCCAGTGTTGCTAAGCCGTTGACTGATTTTACCAAGAAAGGTGCTGATGTGGTCAATTGGTCCTCTGCGGCTGTAGAGGCTTTTCAGGAGTTGAAGCGTCGTTTTGCTTCTGCCCCTGTGTTGTGCCAGCCAGATGTTTCGCTTCCTTTTCAGGTGGAGGTTGATGCTTCTGAAATTGGAGCAGGGGCTGTTTTGTCGCAAGGAAGTTCTGATGGCTCGGTGATGAAACCCTGTGCCTTCTTTTCTAGAAAATTCTCGCCTGCTGAGCGCAATTATGATGTGGGCAATCGGGAGTTGTTGGCCATGAAGTGGGCATTCGAGGAGTGGCGACATTGGCTTGAAGGAGCTAAACATCGCGTGGTGGTCTTGACGGATCACAAGAATTTAACTTATCTCGAGTCTGCCAAACGGTTGAATCCTAGACAGGCTCGATGGTCGCTCTTTTTCTCCCGTTTTGATTTTGTGGTTTCATACCTTCCGGGATCTAAGAATGTGAAGGCTGACGCCCTGTCAAGGAGTTTTGTGCCTGACTCTCCGGGTGTTCCGGAGCCGGCGGGTATTCTTAAAGGGGTAAATTTGTCTGCCATTTCCCCTGATTTGCGGCGTGTGCTGCAAAAGTTTCAGGCTGATAGACCTGACCGTTGTCCTACGGAGAAACGGTTTGTTTGTCCCTGATAGATGGACTAGTGAGTTATCTCGGAGATTCATTGTTCAGTATTGGCTGGTCATCCTGGAATCTTTGGTACCAGAGATTTGGTGGCTAGATCCCTTTGGTGGCCTTCTTTGTCACGGGATGTGCGTTCTTTTGTTCAGTCCTGTGGGATTTGTGCTCGGGCTAAGCCCTGTTGTTCTCGTGCCAGTGGGTTGCTTTTGCCCTTGCCGATCCCGAAGAGGCCCTGGACACATATTTCCATGGATTTTATTTCTGATCTCCCTGTTTCTCAAAAGATGTCGGTCATTTGGGTGGTTTGTGATCGCTTCTCTAAGATGGTCCATTTGGTACCCTTATCTAAACTGCCTTCCTCCTCTGATTTGGTGCCATTGTTTTTCCAGCATGTGGTTCGTTTGCATGGCATTCCAGAGAACATCGTCTCGGACAGAGGTTCCCAGTTTGTTTCGAGGTTTTGGCGGTCCTTTTGCGCTAAGATGGGCATTGATTTGTCTTTTTCTTCGGCTTTCCATCCTCAGACTAATGGCCAAACCGAACAAACTAATCAGACTTTGGAGACATGTCTGAGATGCTTTGTTTCTGCTGATCAGGATGATTGGGTGTCTTTCTTGCCTTTGGCTGAGTTTGCCCTTAATAATCGGGCCAGCTCGGCTACTTTAGTTTCTCCTTTTTTCTGTAATTCTGGTTTCCATCCTCGTTTCTCTTCAGGGCAGGTTGAGCATTCGGACTGTCCTGGTGTGGATGCGGTGGTGGACAGGTTGCAGCAGATTTGGACTCATGTGGTGGACAATTTGACATTGTCCCAGGAGAAGGCTCAACGTTTCGCTAACCGCCGGCATTGTGTTGGTCCCCGACTTCGTGTTGGGGATTTGGTTTGGTTGTCATCTCGTCACGTTCCTACGAAGGTTTCCTCTCCTAAGTTTAAGCCTCGTTTCATTGGACCATATAGGATTTCTGAAGTTCTTAATCCTGTGTCATTTCGTTTGGATATTCCAGCTTCTTTTGCCATCCATAATGTGTTCCATAGGTCGTTGTTGCGGAGATACGTTGCGCCTATGGTTCCCTTCGTTGATCCTCCTGCCCCGGTGTTGGTCGAGGGGGAGTTGGAGTATGTGGTGGAGAAGATTTTGGATTCTCGTGTTTCGAGACGGAAACTCCAGTACCTGGTCAAGTGGAAGGGTTATGGTCAGGAAGATAATTCCTGGGTTTTTGCCTCTGATGTTCATGCTGCCGATCTTGTTCGTGCCTTTCATTTGGCTCATCCTGATCGGCCTGGGGGCTCTGGTGAGGGTTCGGTGACCCCTCCTCAAGGGGGGGTACTGTTGTGAATTCTGTTGTCGAGCTCCCTCCTGTGGTCGTGAATGGTACTTCGGCGGGTTCTGTCTATGGGCTCCCTCTGGTGGCTGTGAGTGAAGCTGCTGCTTCTGAGGTTCCTTACACAGGTGACGTGGTTTATCCTTTGGTTAACTGCTCTATTTAACTCCTCTCCGATCGTTACTCCATGCAAGCTGTCAATGTTTTTGCATTGGTTCAGTTCGCTCCTGGATCTCTCTGGTGACCTGCCTTCTCCTGCAGAAGCTAAGTTATAAATAGTCATTATTTGTTCTTTGTTTTCTTGTCCAGCTGGTTTTCATGATTTTGTCTTGCTAGCTGGAAGCTCTGGGATGCAGAGTGGCCACTCCGCACCGTGAGTCGGTGCGGAGGTCTTTTTTGCACACTTTGCGTGGTCTTTTGTAGGTTTTTGTGCTGATCGCAAAGTTACCTTTCCTATCCTCTGTCTATTTAGTAAGTCTGGCCTCCCTTTGCTGAAACCTGTTTCATTTCTGCGTTTGTGACTTTCATCTTTACTCACAGTCAATATATGTGGAGGCTTCCTTTACCTTTGGGGAATTTCTCTGAGGCAAGGTAGGCTTTATTTTTCTATCTCTAGGGCTAGATAGTTCTTAGGCTGTGACGGGGCGCCTAGGTCTGGTCAGGAGCGCTTCACGGCTATTTCTAGTGTGTGTGATAGGATTAGGGCTTGCGGTCAGCAGAGCTCCCACATCCCAGAGCTTGTCCTGTATGAGGTTTAACTATCAGGTCATTCCGGGTGCTCCTAACCACCAGGTCATAACAGTTGGCCCCCTTAAAAATAGTCTGGGTGAAATGGTGGATGAGGATGAGGAAAAAGCCAATATGCTAAATGACTTTTTTCATCAGTATTTACACAAGCAAATTCCATGGCAGACAATATGATCAGTGATAACAAAAATTCCCCATTAAATGTCAGCTGCTTAACCCAGCAGGAAGCACGGCGGCATCTAAAAATCACTAAAATTGACAAATCTCCGGGCCCGGATGGGATACACCCTCGAATACTACAGGAATTAAGTACAGTCATTGATACACCATTATTTTTAATCTTTAAAGACTCCATAATAACAGGGTCTGTACCACAGGACTGGCATATAGGAAATGTGCCAATATTCAAAAAGGGGACAAAAACTGAACTCGGAAATTATAGGCCAGTAAGCTTTACCTCTACTGTGGGTAAAATCCTGGAGGGCATTCTAAGGGATGCTATGCTGGAGTATCTGAAGAGGAATAACTTCATGACCCAATACCGACATGGGTTTACTAGGGACCATTCATGTCAGACTAATCTGATCAATTTCTATGAAGAGGTAAGTATCGGACTGGACCAAGGGAACGCAGTGGACGTAGTGTATATGGACTTTTCAAAAGCTTTTGATATGGTGCCACACAAAATGTTGATACATAAAATGAGAATAATGGGGAAAGGGGAAAATATGTGTAAGTGGGTTGAGAGCTGGCTCAGGGATAGGAAACAAAGGGTGTTTATTAATGGCGCACACTCGGACTGGGTTGCGGTTAGCAGTGGGGTACCACAGGGGTCAGTATTGGGCCCTCTTCTTTTTAACATTTATTAATGACCTTGTAGGGGGCATACAGAGCAGAATTTCAATATTTGCAGATAACACTAAACTCTGCAGGGTAATCAATACAGAGGAGGACAATTTTATATTACAGGATGATTTATGTAAACTAGAAGCTTGGGCTGATAAATGGCAAATGAGCTTTAATGGGGATAAATATAAGGTCATGCTCTTGGGTAGAAGTAATAAGATGTATAACTGCTTAATTCTAAAACTGGGCAAAGCATCAGTGAAAAAGACCTGGGTGTATGGGTGGATGACAAACTCATGTTCAGTGGCCAGTGTCAGGCAGCTGCTACAAAGGCAAATAAAATATTGGGATGCATTAAAAGGCATAGATGCTCATGAGGAGAACATAATTTTACCTCTACAAGTCACTAGTTCAACCACACTTGGAATACTGTGTACAGTTCTGGTCTCTGGTGTAAAAGAAAGACATAGCTGAACTAGAGCGGGAGCAGAGAAGAGCGACCAAGGTTATTAGAGGACTGGGGGGTCTGCAATACCAAGATAGGTTATTACACTTGGGGCTATTTAGTTTGAAAAAGTGAAGGCTAAAGGGTGATCTTATTTTAATGTATAAATATTTGAGGGGACAGTACAAAGACCTTTCTGATGATCTTTTTAATCATAGACCTGAGACAGGGACAAGGGGGTGTCCTCTACATCTGGAGGAAAGAAGGTTTAAGCATAATAACAGACGCGGATTCTTTACTATAAGAGCAGTGAGACTATGGAACTCTGCCGTATGATGTTGTAGTGAGTGATTAATTTCTTAAATTTAAGAGGGGACTGGATGCCTTTCTTTAAAAGTATAATGTTACAGGGTATATATACTAGATTCCTTGATAGGGAGTTGATCCAGGGAACTAGTCTGACTGCCGTATGTGGAGTCAGGAAGGAATTTTTTTCCCCAGTGTGGAGCTTACTCTTTGCCACATGGTTTTTTTTGCCTTCCTCTGGATCAACATGTTAGGGTATGTTAGGTTAGGCTATGGGTTGAACTAGATGGACTGAAAGTCTTCCTTCAACCTTAATAACTGTTACTATGTCTATTGGTCATGAATGGCTTGACAAAAGGAAGGCGACACTTGTAGCCCATGTCCTGGGTACGTCTGTGTGTGGTGGCTCTTGAAGCAATGACTCCAGCAGCAGACCACTCCTTGTAAATCTCCCCCAAATTTTTGAATGGCCTTTTCTTAATCCTTTCAAGTCTGCGGTTATCCCGGTTGCTTGTGCTCCTTTTTCTGCCACACTGTTTCCTTCCACTCAACATTCCATTAATATGCTTGGATACAGCACTCTGTGAACAGCCAGCTTCTTTAGCAATGACCTTTTGTGGCTTACTCTCCTTGTGGAGTGTGTCAGTGACTGCCTTCTGGACATCTGTCAAGTCAGCAGTCTTCCCCATGATTGTGGATAGAGATGAGCAAATTTGTTCAGGTCCCTGCTTATTCGGCAAACTGTAGCGCTTACCGATTAAGCTACAGCGGAAACCCGGATGCATGGAGCACTCCAGCTGTTCGGCTCCACAGCTGCATGTGTCACGCTTGTGTGACAGTCACAACACATGCATGGAGAGCCTGTGTGTTGGGCGTGGAAAGCATATGTTGTGACTCTCGCACAGCCATGACACATGCAGCTGCGGAGCCAAACCGCAGATCAGCCGAATCTCCATGTATCCGGGTTCCCGCTGTAGCTTGTTTGGTAAGCAGTATAGCTTGCCGAATAAGCAGGGACCAGAACAAATTCGCTCATCTCTAATTGTGGAGCCTACTGAAACAGACTATGGGATCTTTTTAAGCGCTTAGGAAGCCTTTGCAGATGTTTTCTGTTAATCTAATTTACTGAGATAATGACTTTTGGGTTTTCATTGGCTGTAAGTCATAATCATCAACCTTTACAGAAATAAACACTTGAAACAGATCACCTTGTATGTAATGACTATATAATGAGTTTCACTTTTTTGTATTGAAGAACTGAAATTAACTTTTTGATGATATTCTAATTTTGTGAGAAGCACCTGTGTGTATGTATATACAGTACAGAGCAAAGTTTGGACACACCTCATTTAAAGATTTTTTTTGTATTTTCATGAACATGAAAATTGTAAATTCACACTGAAGGCATCAAAACTATGAATTAACACATGTGGAATTATATACTTAACAAAAAAGTGTGAAACAACTGAAAAAATGTCTCATATTCTAGATTTTTCAAAGTAGCCACCTTTTGCTTTGATGACTGCTTTGCACACTCTTGCATTCTCTTGAAGGAGTTCCCAGAGATGCTTAGCACTTGTTGGCCCTTTTGCCTTCACTCTGTGGTCCAGCTCACCCCAAACCATCTTGATTGGGTTCAAGTCTGGTGACTGTGGAGGCCAGGTCATCTGGTGTAGCACCCCATCACTCTCCTTCTTGGTCAAATAGCCCTTAAACAAACTGGAGGTGTGTTTGGGGTCATTGTCCTGTTGAAAAATAAATAATGGTCCAACTAAGCGCAAACCGGATGGAACAGCATGCCGCTGCAAGATGCTGTGGTAGCCATGCTGGTTCAGTATGCCTTTTATTTTGAATAAATCCCCAACAGTGTCACCAGCAAAGCACCCCCACCATCACACCTCCTCCATGCTTCACGGTGGGAACCAGGCATGTAGAGTCCATCCGTTCACCTTTTCTGCGTCACACAAAGACACGGTGGTTGGAACCAAAGATCTCAAATTTGGACTCATCAGACCAAAGCACAGATTTCCACTGGTCTAATGTCCATTCCTTGTGTTCTTTAGCCCAAACAAGTCTCTTCTGCTTGTTGCCTGTCCTTAGCAGTGGTTTCCTAGCAGCTATTTTACCATGAAGGCCTGCTGCACAAAGTCTCCTCGTAACAGTTGTTGTAGAGATATATCTGCTGCTAGGACTCTGTGTGGGATTGACCTGGTCTCTAATTTGAGCTGTTGTTATCCTGCGATTTTTGAGGCTGGTGACTCCGATAAACTTATCCTCAGAAGCAGAGATGACTCTTGGTCTTCCTTTCCTGGGGTGGTCCTCATGTGAGCCAGTTTCTTTGTTTCTTTGTAGCACTTGATGATTTTTGCCACTGCACTTGGGGACACTTTCAAAGTTTTCCCAATTTTTCGGACTGACTGACCTTCATTTCTTGAAGTAATGATGGCCACTCATTTTTCTTTACTTAGCTGCTTTTTTCTTGCCATAATACAAATTCTAACAGTCTATTCAGTAGGACTATCAGCTGTGTATCCACCAGACTTCTGCACAACACAACTGATGGTGACAACCCCATTTATAAGGCAAGAAATCCCACTTATTAAACCTGACAGGGCACACCTGTGAAGTGAAACCATTCCCGGGGACTACCTCTTGAAGCTCATCAAGAGAATGCCAAGAGTGTGCAAAGCAGTCATCAGAGCAAAAGGTGGCTACTTTGAAGAACCTAGAATATAAAGACATAATTTCAGTTGTTTTAAATTTTTTTGTTAAGTATATAATTCCAATGTGAATGTATAATTTTCATAGTCATGAAAATACAGAAAAGTCTTTATATGAGAAGGTGTGTCCAAACTTTTGCTCTGTACTGTATATCTCAAAAAATATATTATAAAAAAAAATTATAATGAAATTTTGCAAAGACCACATGTGTGAAATGAAAAAACCTTTCCATGAGTTGTTCTTACATTATTGCGTACATTTACATGAGAAAGGTATCACTTCTTCAGTATCATTCAGAATTATTGGCCTGTCCACACTCGCATTGCTGCCTAACCTAAAAGGGGAATTCTGTTTGTTGAAAGTGCAGCCATTACTAATTTATAATCCAGCGCTTGGAGCCAGTCATAGTATGTAACGCTCACTAGCTATGTATCAGTGTTCATACAGATCTTATTAGGTAGACCATTGAATAATGCAAATTTAACTGTTTGTAAAATGCCAAGGATTACAAAGGATTCTTATATGCTGTGCAACTGTGCACTTAAGTGGGTGATGGCAAAGTCGACAGCTGCCTTTTTACCTATCACAATATGAAGAGTGCCTGTGCAGAGTTATAGTATGTATATACCTTGGTTTCCTTTCCCTTCTGATTAAGTGCTGCAGTAATGTAAATATTGTACTTGCTCTGAGGTTGCCATGGAAACAGAACTCCTCTGTGCTTGGACATTCTATCACGTGACTTCTAGTTTTATTATTAGTGACAGCCTCATGGTAGGATGCCCACGCATAGTTAGTCCGCTGATGACAAAGAAAATGACGACACCAGAATAATTTAGTTATTTTACCAATATTTACGTAATGAAGGTAGTGAAGAAAAATGTGAAAAAACTGACTTATTTTCCATTTAAAATATTTCAATTTAACAACATTCATTGTATTATTCCATCCATTTCTATGCTTAATGGCCAAACATTTTTCACAAAATTTTTCAATGCTTATTAAAGGGGTTGTCACGTCAAAACCGATAAGTCTGCAGTCACTCTGTGGGACTACAGACGTATGAATCCCCACAGCGCACGCCCTGCTGGTTTCAGACCCAGGAGCGGAGGGTATGTGTGAGTTACATACTCCCGGCCAGTGGGCACGGCCTCGCCCTCCATATACTTGTATGGAGTAAGATCACACACTCTGGCCGGCCACGTCACTGGTCGGGGTGCGGCCTTGGCGCAATACAAGTGTATGAAACGAGGCTGCGCCCACTGGTCGGGGTATGCATAACTCATATATACCCTCCAGTCCTGGGTCTGAAACTGGTGAATCTCCTCAGTGCACAATGCATGTGCTGGGGGGATTCATAAGTCTGCAGTCAGACAACAAACAGGGTCTCCATGCATGTGCTGTGATATGGACACAGCCGCGACACATACAGCTGCGGCGCCAATCAGCTGGTCAGTCGGCATGATCCAGATAGCCGGGTTCCCTCTTTAGCTTTTTCGGTAAGTTCTATAGCTTGTCGAATTAGTGGGGACCTGAAGAAATTCGCTCAACTCTAATCATTAGCACAAAAGAACGAAGAGACAAAAGCAAAATTTCAGAAAATATGCAAATATTATTACAAATGAATGGCTTTCAAATTTTGACAACCCCCTATATTGTTGATTAGCACTTGGTATTGGTAGTATATTTATGTGTTTGAGTACCTAAAGGCTCCAAAGCCAAAAGTAGGCTGGCCCCACCAACAGTTTAAGGTGTATTAGGTCCTACCAACTCTCACCTGATGATGTCAGAGGAAACAAGGATCTGGATTGTTGAATTTTACTGGCCAATCCTTCTGTTTGATGGGAAGTTAAGCCGCCTCCAGAGGAGTCTGGCAGTGACTCTTTTACAGAACAAGTTCCTTAGCATGGGGGAGCCTGACAGTTATCTAATGTGTACGGGGGACATTAGGCTCCGCCTTTCCTGTATAAACTAGACCTGGGGTGTCAAACTGCATTCCTCGAGGGCTGCAAACAGGTCATGTTTTCAGGATTTCCTTGTACTGCACAGGTGATAATTTAATCACCTACACACATAATGATTGCAGCACCTTGTGCAATGCTAAGGAAATCTTGAAAACATGCATGGTTTGCGGCCCTCGAGGAATGCAGTTTGACACCCCTGAACTAGACTACGCTCACTGAATATAATGTGGATGGGAGGAGCTAAGTGGGAAGGAGGAGCTAGAGGCAGATCTCTTCTAAATTGGAGATGACAGTACTGATTGTGTCATTACTGAGAGGAGATTTTACCTGTGAATTGAGACTTTTTAGAATGACTGCTCAGTCCTGGAAGAGAGAGAGAGCAGATTTAATTGATAACATATATAACAAAGCTGATTATTTTCATGTGAAAATTGATTTGAAAAATTAAAATGTTTACGAGTCTTCAAATGTATACGTCAGCTGGATTTTGTAAGATGAAGTCTTTAAGCTTGTGCTTGTTTTTGTTGATTATTATTATAGTAGTTATTGCTAGAGATTAATGGATCTGGTGAAATTCGAAGTTGAATGTTGTATATTATGCTTTGGGGTCTATTCAGAGCATAATAAATGTAGGATTTAAATAAACCACTACACCATTCACCTTTCCTGCCATCCTCATAAGTCACCGTCCATTCCTTCGCTCATCTTCCTTTCCTGTCCGCCGGTTGTGTGCATTCTCTTTGGCCTCTTCACCCGAGCATGACCAGGCTTCAGATGCTACTGCGCGCCATGCTGTTATTTGGGTAGTGCGTAGTGTGACGTCATGATGTGCGGCACATGGTTGGAAATTCTGGCCTGGAGTAAAGACATGGAAGAGAATCAGCACAACGGGAAAACGGAGGTAAAGAAGAGGCATGGACAACCTAATGATGGGCTGCGGAAGTGTCGGGCCAGGTGAACGGTGCAGTATTATAACTTTTTTTAAAGTATTTGCCTGGCCCTCTATCAATCACCAAAAATCCACTCTGCTAAATTTGTTCAGAGTGGATTGTAAAATAAAAAAAATAGATATAGAAATAAAACACACTAGCGCCCAAGGAGGTAGTTGGAAGAAGGTTCTAAAAGCAACTAGGCAGATGCTGTGTGATGCCCCCGGAAATGAGGATAGCTTAAAACTAGGAAAAAATCAAATCTATATGATGTTGCCGTGCTAATAGACTTGGAGGTCAGAAACCTACGCATTTCAAAGAATTACGGTTGCTTTTCGTCACAGCCTCCACAGGACACCGTAGCCAGCTCTTGAAAAAGAACCTAGTGTTCGAAACGCGTACCATGCTGCTATCTCTTCTCCTGTGAACCATGTTTTTGGACCTTGGATTTTAACTTTAATAAATTGGATATTTTTGGAAGCTGGATTTTCTCTTCTATTTTGTTCCACCGTAGCCAGCAGTTGTGACATCACACACTTGTTTCATATTCGTCCACATGGTTACTAGGGACTCTACCAGCCAGAACGCTCGGGTTGAACACAAACTATTGGACTCCGCAGCTTCACACTTTGCTACAGGACTGGACAGTAGCAGGGTGTGGGCACCGGAACGCGCACAGTGGAATCGCCACCCCGCATTCTATTGCTATGGATCCACTGGAGGAGTGAATGGAACAGCTAATAAATTACTGTTCATAAACTTTTTTGGTTATCTAGCAGTGTAGCAAGTACTCTTCATTGTCCAATTGCACTAATTTGAACCACTTATAGAAGTGCCATATTATTATTATTATTATTTATATAGCGCCATTAATTCCATGGTGCTGTACATGAGAAAGGGGTTACATACAGGGTTATAGATATCGTTTACAGTAAACAAATTTACGATGACAGACTGGTGCAGTGGGGACAGGACCCTGTCCTTGCGGACTTACATTCTACATATCCATTCACTCATTATTTGAAACTGCTCTCTACTTTCTTTAAATCTTCCGAATTATAAAAAAAAATTCTTGTATTCTTAAAAATACCAATTGGTGTGAAATTTGAGGATAATGCGTTTCCACTCAAACAACATAACTTCATCATATAAACCTAATTTCTATAAAGAATTGTTTCTCTTGTTTTCTGAATGCAGCCTGCAATGTGAATGGTGAATGATTTCATTCTGTTTCCATGGCTATAGCCGTGGTTCATGTATATGTATTTTCTCTCTATGCTAGATATAGTAACATGCAAATATGGCATTTTATATGTGGGAAGTTTACTAAGCAAGCAGATGTATTTCTGTGGAATAATAAAGGGACAAGAAACACAATTAGGCCGGAGACAGACTAGCGTATCACATTCAATACGATTCGATAATGCGAACGTGAGCCGAGTGTCAGTGCTCTATGCTCCGATCTTCTCGCATCAGAGAATCGCAGCACAGGTGCGGAGGAGACTTAAAAATTTCTCCATTTCCTTTGCTGCTGGCATCCAATGGAATCACACTGCACTTGAGTGACATCCGAGTGCAGTGCGATGTTTCAAACACAACCATAGACTTATATGGGTGCGTGCTATCCGAATTCAGCATGCAATCGCAGCATATTGCATTTTTTTCCTGTCCACTCACGATCCGTTCGGAGCAGGAAAAAATAAACATCATTGAGAACAGAAGCATAGGATTAAATTGGTACGAACGCAATCCGATTTAATCGCAAGTGGGAGTGAGCCCTTACAATATAGATCTGTACTTGCGCCTGGATGTAGCCGTGACTTGCAGAATGCTATCTGGAAAGCAATGCTGAATAGAATCAGGTTTACAATATTCTCCCTTTTTATTACTTGCACAATTTATACTGGACAATTACAGACAGCCAAAGTCTCATTTTTATTAGATCAAGGTTACGCCCACATGCCTCCTCTTGGTGAGCTCATATGGGGGGCTGGTCGTGGGATGTGCCAAGTATTTTAGCAGATTATGAGATCCCCAACTTATAGGATATCTTCGCCCCTGGACGCTCAATGTTGTAGATATTGTCATCATGTTTCCTATTGCGATTTTACCTCTCTATAGAAATGAAACATGGCATGGATAGCATCACCCATCAGACCGATATTAAGTTGGAGGGGTTAGAATGGCCGTGCAGTGATGTAAGTCAGTGCGTCATATTCGTCATATACGACGCCAAAAATATTTCTTCGATAAGATTTTAGGACCTTAGGTAACCATTATGACCACTTGCAAATTGCTAACTAGCTGTCACTTTATCAGTGGATGTACACATGGATACATAAGGTCCTGTAATGCATGAACATGAGGAAAGAGACATAGCGAATCAAAAACTATACTACATTTCTAATTGGAGTATTTACTAATATTATTATTGCACCTATTATGGTATGTGCACACGATGCAGATTTAGTGCAGAACTGCAGCAGATTTTTCTGCAGCAGAAACGCTGCAGAACTGCACTGTGATTACAGTACAATGTAAATCAATGTGAAAAAAAAAAGCTGTGCACATGGTGCAGAAAAATCTGCGCAGAAACGCTGCAGATTTCAAAGAAGTGCATGTCACTTCTTTTGTGCAGTTCTGCAGCGTTTCTGCACCCCTCCATAATAGAAATCTGCAGGTGCGTTTTTTATGCGTTTTTTGTGCGTTTTTGATGCGTTTTTGATGCGTTTTTTGTGCAGATTTGTGCACAAAAAACGCATAAAAAACGCACCTGCGGATTCTGCCAGGAGATGCAGATTTAGTGCAGAACTGCAGCAGATTTTTCTGCACCAAATCTGCATCGTGTGCACACAGCCTTACACCTACTACATATTGGGGTAGGATCTTGGAGATGGGAATACCCTTTAAGTCTCATGCCCAATTCCCCCTGTAAAAATAAAATAAAAATGTCATATCTTCCCCCAAAATGGTATCAATAAAAACATCAGCTCAGCACACAAAAGAAAAACCCTCGTTATTTTCAAATAAAGAATTTATGGGTTTGAGAAATGAGATGAGACAATTTTTTTTTAACCTCTATAATCTATCTATTCATCCATCGCTTGGTATCACTGACCTGGAGGATCATGTGGCTAGATTATTTTTTTTTAGCGCAATAAGAACAAATCTTAAAAAAAAAAAAAAAAACGGGGTGAAATTGCTTTCTTTTCTTTATTTCAACCCACGCCATTTTTCATCACATCAGACGGTAAAGTGAATGGTATCATTCAAAAGTTCCTCGTCCTGCATTACAGCAATATGGCTATGTCAAAGGAAAAAAAAAAGTTACGACTTGAAAGAAAAAGAAAGAAAAAGAGGAAAAAATAAATAAAAGGGAAGCTAAAAGGGAAAATCACCAGGTCATTAAAGAGTTAAAATAGCTACGAGTATGTAAATGCAGCTATTTAATATACAAATTCGAGAAAACAGGTGGCTCATAACAAAAGAGGAACATGTCTGCCAGTGGAATGTGGAAAGTGAGGAGCAGGTCTGCTGATGTCTGGCAGATCACCCCCTTACATCTTGGAATGTGGGGGCAGTAGAGAGCTAAAGTGATGGGGCGGGGGGCACCAACACTATATTCAGTTATTCTAAAACTTCTCCCTCTTTTATCACTTCATTATCGTGCAAAATATACCATAAAATATTCCTCATTCCATCACCAGTTTATAATGACACAATATGTAAGTGCTAATGTTTTCGATAGGAAATGTTTCACCTTGTACTTTATTCTTTTAATGTGTTTTGATTAAAGACATCTGCAGACCGCAAAGAGGAATTCCTTAGCACCCCATAAAAACTGCAGGCTTCGGCTCTGTGCAGATGTTGCGTTTTTGCTGCGTTTTTCATTGCAGATTTGTCACAAACCCAAAACCTGAATGGTTTCCTGATGCCATCAGAGTGAATGAGAATCCTGAAGTCTCGTGGACACGTCGCTTGTTTGTGACTTGTAGATTTGATGCAGATTTAAATCTACAACATGTCAATTCTTTAAAGCGTAACCGTCGTTTTAACTTTTATTTAATTTATCAATCGTACACATGAAAATAAGCAACTTTCTAATAGATCTTATCAGATAAATTAGCTTCTTTCTCTGACTGAATTGATCAATCGTTATCAAAATTCTAATTTCTCAGGTCTAAGGGATAACATTTCCCCTTGTGGAGAGTGACACGTCAGGCCTGGCATGTCAGAGTGAGGAGACTTGTATGCCATGCAATGATCCTCCAGTAAATTAAATATGCAAATTACGTCTTCAGAGGTTTTTGCACTTGTACTTCTGGTCACTCCAGGGAGGTTGCATTTCTGGAATTTAAGAGCACTGGAGGATAAGGCCATGTTCACACAGTGCGTTTTTTACCGCGGAAACGCAGCGGTTTTGCCGCTGCGGTTCCGCGGCTGTTTTCCATGCAGGGTACAGTACACTGTACCCTATGGAAAACAGGACCCACTGTGCACATGGTCCTGAATTGAAAAAAAAAAAACCGCACTGATTAGCTGCGGTAAAAAAGAAGTACCATGTCACTTCTTTTTGTAAAACAGCAGCGGTTCTGCACCCATAGACCTCCATTGTGAGGTGAAAGCCGCAGTAAAACCCGCAGATGAAAAAAATATCTGCGGGTTTTACTGCGGTTTGTGGTGCAGAACCGCTGCAGTGTGGCTGCCCCCCCGTGCCCCAATCCCACCCCCCATGCTCCGATGCCACCCCCCGTGCTCCGACGCCCCCCCCGTGCCCCCATCTCCCCCCCCCCTTATACTTACCCGGTCCCGTTGTCCGTCCGTCCGTCTTCTCCCTGGGCGCCGCCATCTTGCAAAATGGCGGGCGCATGCGCAGTGCGCCCGCCGAATCTGCCGGCTGGCAGATTCGTTACAAAGTGCATTTTGATCACTGAGATATAACCTATCTCAGTGATCAAAATAAAAAAAATAGTAAATGACCCCCCCCCCCCCTTTGTCACCCCCATAGGTAGGGACAATAAAAAAATAAAGAATTTTTTTTTTTTCCACTAAGGTTAGAATAGGGGTAGGGTTAGGGGTAGGGTTAGGGTTAGGGGTAGGGTTAGGGTATTTTCAGCCATTTTAACCCTAAAAAAATTCCTAGAAAACACACAGACTCTGGCTAGAAAACTGCATCAAAAAACGCATCAAAAAACGCATCAAAAAAGGACCAAAAAAAGGACCTGCGTTTTCTGCCAAGAGCTGCAGTTTTTTAAAAAACAGTCCTGAAAAAAAAAGGATGGAAATCAGGAACGTGTGAACATACCCTAATGGTTTCTGGTCTTTTCACGCTTGATTTTTCTTAAATCTTTTCACAGTTAATGTGCAACTTTTTTTGTTGTTGACTATTTGCAATAAAACTTTTGATGTTCCTGTGATCATGCTCTAATATCTTAGCAATATCAAGAGTGCCGCATCCCTCTGTAAGACTATTAGAAATTTTTGTTTAAACTTTTTTTTGGAGTAAAACAAGTTGCCTAATAATTCTGCACACCTTGATTAAAGGGTGTTGTTATCCTTAGGTCTCACCTCTCAATACACCTGATCTGTTTCACACAACTTGGAGGTGGAAAATCTGCATGAAAAAAAAAATTGATATGGTCAAAATACTCACTTAATAATTGTCCACACAGCGTATGAAGCTCAATCTAGGGCTGGGCTTTCCTTGAAGAATGGTAAAACAACGGCAGCCCTGGCACACTATGCAAACACGCTTTCTTCAGCGCTGCTCAAGGTGTGCAGAGCGGCAGTGGAGAAAATCTCTCTTAGCAGAAGACTTCATCCACTATAAGTTCATGCTCAAAACCTATAACTCTGCCCTTTCTCTGGCCAAACAATCCCACTTCACCACCCTCATCACCTCACTATCCAACAACCCAAAATGACTTTTTGAAACCTTAAACTCCCTCCTGAAACCTAAAGTACAGGCCCCCATCTCCAATCTCAGTGGTGAGGATCTGGCCACTTATTTCCTAGAAAAAATCAACCACATCCATCAGGATATCTCAGCCCAATCTCCTCAGTGCCTGTATCTTTTGACAGCTCCTCTTCCTTTCCTCAGTCCTGGACCCCCTCCTCTTCTCTCTATACACTGCCCCTATTGGACAAACAATCAGCAGAGTTGGGTTCCAGTACCATCTCTATGCTGACGACACCCAATTATACACTTCTTCCCCCGACATCACCCCTACCCTAATTCAAAATACCAAGGATTGTCTGTCTGCTGTCTCTAACATCATGTCCTCCCTCTATTTGAAACTAATTCTCTCCAAAACTGAACTACTTGTGTTTCTCCCTTCTACTAACCTCACTCTACCCAACATCGAAATTACCCTGGAGGGTTCAACCATAACTCCCAAGCAGCATGCCCGCTGTCTTGGGGTCATATTCGACACCAAACTTTCCTTTACTCCCTATATCCGATCACTCACTCGCTCCTGTCACCTGCATCTTAAAAACATCTCCAGAATCCGACCTTTTCTCACCTTTGAAACTGCTAAGACTCTTACTGTTGCTCTTATTCATTCTCGTCTGGATTACTGCAACTCTCTTCTAATCGGTCTCCCTCTTACCAAACTTTCATCCATCTTGAATGCGGCAGCCAGACTCATATTTCTGTCCAGCCGCTTCACCGATGCCTCCATCTTGTGCCAGTCATTACACTGGCTACCTATTCGCTACAGGGTCCAGTATAAACTCCTCTCTCACCCACAACGCTCTCCACAGTTCTGCACCGCCCTATATCTCCTCTCTCATCTCCGTCTATCGCCCTACACATGTCCTCCGTTCTACAAATATCCTAAGACTAACATCCCCCGCAATCCGAACCTCGCACCTCCGTCTCCAAGACTTCTCTCGTGCTGCGCCAGCTCTCTGGAATGCACTTGCCCAGACGATCAGACTGATACCTAGCCCCGACCTATTCAAGCGCGCTTTAAAAACCCATTTCTTCAAACAAGCCTACCACATCAACTACTCAGTAAACTAACTTTGTCCTGTTCCCTCCTTCCAAATATTATCTGCATGTGAATCTGCACCCTACTATTCACCTGTCTCCACACCCTCCATGCACACGATAACTGCACTTGATACTTGACTATTGCACTTAAACACACGGGCTGATGACCAGATCATGCAGCTTTATATGAAAATCCCTATTTATTATAATTGCCAGACCTGAAATAACAAGCACTTTTCACCTATTGTGTCCCCCCATTTCCTTGTAGATTGTAAGCTTGCGAGCAGGGACCTCACCCCTAATGTCACTGTTTAAATAGTCTTATCTTGTACTGAATTTATTGTCTGTACATGTCCCCGCTTAATTGTAAAGTGCTGCGGAATATGTTGGCGCTATGGAAATAAAAATTATTATTATTATTATTATACACTGTAATATTACAGTTTAAAGTCTTCATGGAGATTATTAAAAAAACTAGATGGTGGCCCGATTCTAACACATCGGGTATTCTAGTATATGTATGTCCACGTAGTATATTGCTCAGCTACGTAGTATATTGCCCGTTACCGCTGGCATTAACCCTGTGTGAGCGGTGACTGGAGGGGATTATGGAGTGGGCGCCGGGCAGTGACTGCAGGGGAGTAGGGGAGGGACTAATCGGACTGTGCCCGTCGCTGATTGGTCGCGGCAGCCATGACAGGCAGCTGCCGCGACCAATCAGCGACACGGGATTTCCAGGACAGAAAGACAGAAGTACCCCTTAGACAATTATATACATAGAAGTGTAAGGAAACAATGAAAAATATTTAAACAAAAAAAATTATATGAAAATTAAAATCATTCTACTTTTCCGAGAATATTATTAAAATCTAAAAATAAATAAATTACATGTTTGGTATTGCTACATACGTAAAACTTTATAATATTTAACTTATATGATGTACACCAAAACTAAAAAAAAGTCAATGCAGAAGAATTGCTGTATTGGGGCACTTTGTGTTCCAAAATTGAGGGAATAAAAATAAGAAAGTGTATGGAATCCAAAATGTTAACCAATAAAACTACATCTCATGCTGCAAAAAAAAAAAGTCCCACATATAACTCTTAATGGCAAAACAAAAAGTAATTGTACTTGGAACGTGGGAAGGAAAAATCGAAAGTGAAGAAGGATTCACTGACACTCCCAAGGGTCTGCATAAACCTAGAACCATCCCTGGGTGAGAGTCATTACTGGATCTAATGCTTGTATTTATAAGGACACTTGCTGGGCAGGTTGGGCAAGTTTACGTTGGACAAAAGTGAAGCTTTACGCCTTAGGGATTGATTAGTTACAAAACAGGTTGTTGTTAAATCGACCAAGTAGATTTATTTAGTAATAGAAAACACGTTTTCTCCAGCGGTCCTTCAGGTACGCCGAACGTCTTTGGAGAAAATCCAGTCTGGCCAAAGATTTCATCCATTACTCGTTTTACGCTTAAAACATACAATTCACCTCTCCAAACAAACCTGCTTGAACACCCTCATCACTTCACTATCCAACAATCCTAAACAACTTTTTGACACTTTTCATTCTCTTTTCAATCGAAAAGTACAGGCCCCTACCATTGACCTAAGTGCTGACAATCTGGACAATTATTTCCAAGAAAAAATTGACGATGTTTGATAGGACATTTTTTCCCAAACCCCTGACATCATGCATTGTACAATCTCCTGTATGGCATCTATCTCACTTTCAGTCTTTGAACCAGTCACGGAAGACAAAGTGACTAGGCTCCTTGCATCTTCTCGCCCTACTACATGCACCAGTGACCCTATTCCCTCACATCTCCTTCAGTCCCTTTGCCTGGCTGTCACCATTCACCTTACTAAAATATTTAACCTCTTTGATCTTGCATCTTTCCTTCCTTATTTAAACGTGCTAGCATACATCCATTACTTTAAAAAAAATCCCTTGACTAGAACTGTGCTGCTAGCTACAGACCTGTCTCTAACCTTCCCTTCATCTCTAAATTTCTGGAATGCTTGGTTGATGTCTAATCCGCTATCTCTCAGATTACTCTCTTCTTGACCTTTAAAATCTGGTTTCCACTACTTACAATCTACTGAAACTGCCCTCACTAAAGTCTCTAATGATCTACTAACAGCTAAATCTAATGGTCACTGCTCCCTGCTGATTCTCCTGGATCTCTCTGCAGCATTCGACACTGTGGATCACCAGCTCCTTCTCACCATGCTCCACACTATCTGCCTCAAGAACACGATTTTCTCCTGGTTCTCCTCCTACCTTTCTGATTGCTTCTTCACTGTATCTTTTGCCGGCTCCTCCTCCTCCTCTCATCTTCCCCTTAGGCTGCCGTCACACTATCAGTATTTGGTCAGTATTTTACATCAGTATTTGTAAGCCAAAACAAGGAGTGGAACAGTTAGAGGAAAAGTGTAATAAAACACGTCACCACTTCTGCATTTATCACCCACTGCTGGTTTTGGCTTACAAATACTGATGTAAAATATTGACCAAATACTGATAATGTGACGGCAGCCTTACTGTTGTGGTTCCACAAGGATCAGTCCTAGACCTCCTCTTCTTATATACTGCCCCTATTGGACAATCAATCAGTAGATTTGATTTTCAGTACCATCGCTATGCTGATGACACCCAATTATACTCATCGTCTTCTGACGTCACCCTTGCATTACTACAAAAAGACAGTGACTGTCTTTCCACTCGAACGTTATGTCCTCCCTCTATCTAAAACTGAACCTTTCAAAAACTGAACTCCGGTTTCCTCCCTGCACTAACCTACCTACGCCCGATATTGCCATTTCTGTGTGTGGTTCTACCATTACTCCACAGCAACGTGCCCGCTGTCTTGGGGTCATATTTGACTCATCTTTCCTCCACTCTCCACATTCGGTCACTCACCTGCTCTTGTCACCTGTATCTCAAAAACATCTCTAGAATTCAACCTTTTTTTTTTTACCTTTGACTGCAAAAACTCTTACTGATGCTTTTATCTACTCTCGTTTGGACTATTCAAATTCTCTACTAATCGGTCTCTCTCTTACTAAACTCTCCCCTCTCCAATCTGTCCTGAATGCTGCAGCCATGATCATTTTCCTTTCCAAACAATGCACCAATGCCTCTGCCCTTTGCCAGTCATTGCACTGATTGTCCATCCGCTACAGAGTTCAGTATAAATGTGTTGCTCTCACCCACAGATCTCTCCATTCAACACCATCCTACATCTCCCTACTCTTGCCTTCGATTCCACCAGTGACCTAAGACGAACATCAATAATCCAAACCTCCCACTCCGGTCTCCAAGACTTCTCGTGTGCTGCAACAATTCTTTGGAATGCACTGGCCACGACAATTCGATCAATTCCCAATATCCACAGTTTTAAGCGTGACCTAAAAACGCATTTGTTTAGCCTGGCCTATCGCTTCACTACATTTTTCTAACTGTCCCCGTTTTGCCCACTCAAAATTTTCTTTAAAATTAGGACCCTTGTAGCATCTGTTCACACACTCACCTTGCACTTAATATCCTTCTGTATCCGTACACATTATGGCTGATGACCGATTCAGTATTATGTGAATATCCCATTTATTATATTGATGCCTGGACCATACAACACTGACACTTTTTACCATTTACCTTTCGTGTCTCCCCTAAATCCTCATAGATTGTTAGCCTGCGAGCAGCAGGGTCCTCCCTCCTTTTGGTATCTGTTGAATTGTGTTATTCTGTATTGTCTTTATTGTTTGTATTACATATTACATTTTTTAAAATGTGTCTTTTTTACCGAAACTTAAATAAAACTTAAACATACATTTGGTATCACTATAATCATACTGACCTCCATAATAAAAGTGAAAATATATTTTGTTCACTACAGTGAAAAAAATGTTAAAAAAACAATGCCAGTGTTTCTTTTCTTTGTTCATCTCTCCTCCCAAAATGTCAATACCACAAAATAAGAGTCCATACATAGCTTCATTGCCGAAAAATGCAAACATTTTGACTTTCATAACATGGTAACATAATACATTTTTTTGAGTGGGTAAGGTTAGGAGTTTGTAAAATTACTGAGATGCCAAAAAAGTTTAAAAAAAACACAGGGAGTCTCAAAATCCTTTGTGTGAATGGGGCTGTAATGAACATTTGTGAACTATAGTCCATTCTGTTGTCTATGGGACTGGCAGAGATTGTAGGAACAGTGCGTGGCTTTCTCTAATTGCCCATGCATATGTTGTCAGGTTGCTGCCATATAACTGGTGGAAGCTTCCTTCCTTTGGAAACAAAGAATCTCAAAATGCCTGATCCATATTTTCACAGAACATGTTAGTGTCTATTTACAAATCCATTTAATAATAACCGTGTTTGGATTACAATTCTCACACAACTAACAGCCTCATATATGTCCATGAGGCGATTTAGTTAATGTGAAGAAAGACAAGGTCAAGTCATAGGAGCAGTATTATAGTAGTTATATTCTCGTATATATTGGCAGTATTATAATAGTTATATTCTTGTATATATGGGCATTATAGTAGTTATATTCTTTAAGAAAACATCAGAAGCACTGTATTTATTAGTTATATTCTTGTACATAGGGGCAGTATTATAGTAGTTATATTCTTGTACATAGGGACAGTATTATTGTAGTTATATTCTTGTACATAGGGACAGTATTATAGTAGTTATATTCTTGTACATAGGAACAGTATAATAGTTATATTCTTGTACACAGGAAGCAGTATAATAGTTATATTCTTGTACACAGGAACAGTATTATAGTAGTTATATTCTTTTACATAGGAACAGTATTATAGTAGTTATATTCTTGTACATAGGAACAGTATAATAGTTATATTCTTGTACACAGGAAACAGTATAATAGTTATATTCTTGTACATAGGAACAGTATTATAGTAGTTATATTCTTGTACATAGGAACAGTATAATAATAGTTATATTCTTGTACACAGGAAACAGTATAATAATAGTTATATTCTTGTACATAGGAACAGTATTAGGCTGGTTTCACACCTGCGTTTGAAAACGCATGCGTTTAAAAAAAAAAACGCATGGTGAAAAAACGCATTTAAACGCGTGCAAACGCTGCGTTTTTTTGACGCATGTGTTTTTGCATGTGGTGAAAAAAACGCAGTGTTTTGATGCGTTTACATGCGTTTTTTCATGCGTTTGCGTTTTTTAAACGCATGCAGATAAATGTGACAGCTGCCAATCATCAAAATAAAGTAAAAACCCCACTATAAACAGAAAGAGCTAGGGTTAGGGGTAGGGTTAGGGGTAGGGATCCTAACCCTAACCCTACCCCTAACCCTAAAGGGATCCTAACCCTACCCCTAACCCTACCCCTAACCCTAAACCTACCCCTAACCTTAAAGGAATTAGGGTTAGGGGTAGGGTTAGGGGTAGGGTTAGGGGTAGGATCCCTTTATCAATTTTATGGTGTGTGGTGGTTTATCAATGTGTTTTTTTGTTTTTGTTTTAAAAAAACGCATGCGTTTTTAACGCATGCAAACGCATGTGGTTAAAAACGCATGTATTTACATAGACAGCAATGCATTTTTTTGCGGCAAAAAAAAGCCGCTAAAAATACTACATGTTGCATTTCTGCAACACAACGCATGCAGAAAAAACGCATGCGTTGCAAAAACACGTCAAAACGCATTCAAAAACGCATGCGTTTTTAATGTTAAATATAGGAAAAAAAATGCATGTTTTTTTGCGTTTTTTACCGCAAAAACGCAAAAAAAACACGCAAATGTGAAACCACCCTTATAGTAAGGAAAAAGCAGAAGTCCAGCGTGGGTGATGTCCATAAAAAATACCTTTTATTCCATATTCATTAAAAGCACATAAATCCAAAGTCCATCTTCATATCCATAGACACAAAAACGGGTGATTCCTACCAGTGACAGTCACAGGCTTAAAGTGCATTAAAATCATACGCGTTCCCTTATAGTAGTTATTTTCTTGTACATAGGAACAGTATTACAGTAGTTATATTCTTGTGCATAGGAACAGTATTACGGTAGTTATATTCTTGTACATAGGAGCAGTATTACGGTAGTTATATTCTTGTACATAGGAGCAGTATTACAGTAGTTATATTCTTGTACATAGGAACAGTATTACGGTAGTTATATTCTTGTACATAGGAGCAGTATTACGGTAGTTATATTCTTGTACATAGGAGCAGTATTACGGTAGTTATATTCTTGTACATAGGAGCAGTATTACGGTAGTTATATTCTTGTACATAGGAGCAGTATTACAGTAGTTATATTCTTGTACATAGGAACAGTATTACGGTAGTTATATTCTTGTACATAGGAGCAGTATTACGGTAGTTATATTCTTGTACACAAGGACAGTATTACGGTAGTTCTATTCTTGTACATAAGGACAGTATTATGGTAGTTATATTCTTGTACATAGGAACAGTATTATGGTAGTTATATTCTTGTACATAGGAACAGTATTATGGTAGTTATATTCTTGTACATAGGAGCAGTATTATGGTAGTTATATTCTTGTACATAGGAGCAGTATTACGGTAGTTATATTCTTGCACATAGGAGCAGTATTACGGTAGTTATATTCTTGTACATAAGGACAGTATTACGGTAGTTCTATTCTTGTACATAGGAGCAGTATTATAGTAGTTATATTCTTGTACATAGGAGCAGTATTATAGTAGTTATATTCTTGTACATAGGAACAGTATTATAGTAGTTAAATTCTTGTACATAGGAGCAGTACTACAGTTGTGCTCAAACGTTTACATACCCCAGCATAATTTTTTGCTTTCTTGGCCAAAATGTTTTCTCCACTCATGGTTAGTGGTTGGGTGAAGCCATTTATGGTCAAACTACTGTGTTTTCTCTTTTTAAATCATAATAGCAACCCAAAACATCAGAATTACCCTGATACAAAGTTCACATACCCCATTTTTAATACTGTGTATTGCACCCCCAAAACTTTACAAAACAGAAATAACCCCTTAAAGAATGGGATTTCTATGACATAGAAATAAAGCATATTTGAATAGCTCTTACATTAGCACTGTCCTCATGAACTGTTTTGTGTCATGGTTAAAAATGAACTGTCCTGGAGGTTTTTATGTCTCATTATAAGGATGCCATCACATCTGTTGTGAATTCTGTGGTCAAGCTCCCTCCTGTGGTCATGAGTGGTACTTCGGCTGGTTCTGTCTATGAGCTTCCTCTGATGGATGTGAGTGGGGCTGCGGCTTCTGAGTTTCCTTCCTCAGGTGATGAGATTAAGTCGTTAGGTGCTGCTCTATTTAACTCCACCTAGTTCTTTGTTCCTGGCCTCCAGTCAATGTTCCAGTATTGGTCTTGCTCTCTCCTGGATCGTTCTTGTGGCCTGTCTGCCCTGCATAAGCTAAGTTTTGCTTGTGTTACTTTTGTTTGCTATTTTTTCTGTCCAGCTTGCTATATTGGTTTTTCTTGCTTGCTGGAAGCTCTGAGACGCAGAGGGAGCACCTCCATACCGTTAGTCGGTGCGGAGGGTCTTTTTGCCCCCTCTGCGTGGTTGTTTGTAGGTTTTTGTACTGACCGCAAAGCTATCTTTCCTATCCTCGGTCTATTCAGTAAGTCGGGCCTCACTTAGCTAAAATCTATTTCATCTCTGTGTTTGTATTTTCATCTTAACTCAGAGTCATTATGTGTGGGGGGCTGCCTTTTCCTTTGGGGAATTTCTCTGAGGCAAGGTAGGCTTATTTTTCTATCTTCAGGGCTAGCTAGTTTCTCAGGCTGTGCCCGAGGCGCCTAGGTCTGGTCAGGAGTGCTCCACGGCTACCTCTAGTGTGGTATGATAGGATTAGGGATTGCGGTCAGCAGAGTTCCCACGTCTCAGAGCTCGTCCTATTTGATTAGCAACTATCAGGTCATTTTCTGTGCTCATAACCACCAGGTCCATTGTGGTTTTGAATCACCTGTTCATAACAGTACTGGAGGCCCCAAGTACTAATGCTTCTCAATAGAGGGAAAAGAGAAGTTCTGAGACCATTTTTTTTTCTTTGCACTGTGTTTTGTCTTTCTTTTCCCCTTTACATCAGGGTGGTTCAGAACACAGGTGTAGACATGGACATTCAAGGTCTGTCCTCTTTGATGGATAATCTCGCTATAAGTGTACAGAACATTCAAGATTTAGTGGTTCAGAATCCTATGTTAGAACCTAAAATTCCTATTCCTGAGTTATTTTCTGGAGATAGAGCTAAGTTTCTGAATTTCAAAAATAATTGTAAACTATTTCTGGCTTTGAAACCCCGCTCCTCTGGTGACCCAGTTCAACAAGTAAAGATCATTATTTCTTTATTACGTGGCGACCCTCAAGACTGGGCATTTTCCCTTGCGCCAGGAGATCCTGCATTATGTGATATTGATGCGTTTTTTCTGGCGCTCGGGTTGCTTTATGATGAACCTAATTCAGTGGATCAGGCAGAGAAAATCTTGCTGGCTCTGTGTCAGGGTCAGGATGAGGTAGAGATATATTGTCAGAAATTTAGGAAGTGGTCTGTGCTCACTCAATGGAATGAATGTGCTCTGGCAGCAATTTTTAGAAAGGGTCTCTCTGAAGCCCTTAAGGATGTCATGGTGGGATTTCCTATGCCTGCTGGTCTGAATGAGTCTATGTCTTTGGCCATTCAGATCGTTCGACGCTTGCGTGAGCGTAAAACTGTGCACCATTTGGCGGTATTACCTGAGCATAAACCTGAGCCTATGCAATGTAATAGGACTTTGACCAGAACTGAACGGCAAGAACACAGACGACAGAATGGGCTGTGTTTTTACTGTGGTGATTCCACTCATGCTATCTCTGATTGTCCTAAGCGCATTAAGCGTTTCGCTAGGTCTGCCACCATTGGTACGGTACAGTCGAAATTTCTTTTGTCCGTTACTTTGATCTGCTCTTTGTCATCCTTTTCTGTCATGGCACTTGTGGATTCAGGCGCTGCCCTGAATTTGATGGACTTGGAGTATGCTAGGCGCTGTGGGTTTTTCTTGCAGCCTTTGCAGCATCCTATTCCATTGAGAGGAATTGATGCTACGCCTTTGGCCAAGAATAAGCCTCAGTATTGGACCCAACTGACCATGTGCATGGCTCCTGCGCATCAGGAGGATATTCGCTTTTTGGTGTTGCAGAATCTGCATGATGTGGTCGTGTTGGGGTTGCCATGGCTACAAGTCCATAACCCAGTATTGGATTGGAAATCAATGTCTGTGTCCAGCTGGGGTTGTCAGGGGGTACATGGTAATGTTCCATTTCTGTCTATTTCATCATCTACCCCTTCTGAGGTCCCAGAGTTCTTGTCAGATTACCGGGATGTATTTGATGAGCCCAAGTCCAGTGCCCTACCTCCGCATAGGGATTGCGATTGTGCTATCGATTTGATTCCTGGTAGTAAGTTTCCTAAAGGTCGACTGTTTAATTTGTCTGTACCTGAGCACGCCGCTATGCGGAGTTACGTAAAGGAATCCTTGGAGAAGGGTCATATTCGCCCCTCGTCGTCGCCATTGGGGGCAGGGTTCTTTTTTGTGGCCAAGAAGGATGGTTCGCTGAGACCTTGTATTGATTACCGCCTTCTAAATAAAATCACAGTCAAATTTCAGTACCCCTTGCCGCTGCTGTCTGATTTGTTTGCCCGGATTAAGGGGGCTAGTTGGTTCACCAAGATAGATCTTCGTGGTGCGTATAATCTTGTGCGTGTTAAACAGGGCGATGAATGGAAAACAGCATTTAATACGCCCGAGGGCCATTTTGAGTACCTGGTTATGCCATTCGGGCTTTCTAATGCTCCATCAGTGTTTCAGTCCTTTATGCATGACATCTTCCGAGAGTACCTGGATAAATTCCTGATTGTATACTTGGATGATATTTTGGTCTTCTCGGATGATTGGGAGTCTCATGTGAAGCAGGTCAGAATGGTGTTCCAGGTCCTGCGTGCGAATTCTTTGTTTGTGAAGGGGTCAAAGTGTCTCTTTGGTGTTCAGAAGGTTTCATTTTTGGGTTTCATTTTTTCCCCTTCTACTATCGAGATGGACCCTGTTAAAGTTCAGGCCATTTATGATTGGACTCAGCCGACATCTCTGAAGAGTCTGCAAAAGTTCCTGGGCTTTGCTAATTTTTATCGTCGCTTCATCAATAATTTTTCTAGTATTGCTAAACCGTTGACTGATTTAACCAAGAAGGGTGCTGATGTGGTCAATTGGTCTTCTGCTGCTGTGGAAGCTTTTCAAGAGTTGAAGCATCGTTTTTCTTCTGCCCCTGTGTTGTGCCAACCGGATGTTTCGCTCCCGTTCCAGGTCGAGGTTGACGCTTCTGAGATTGGAGCAGGGGCTGTTTTGTCGCAGAGAAGTTCTGATGGCTCGGTGATGAAACCATGCGCCTTCTTTTCCAGGAAGTTCTCGCCTGCTGAGAGTAATTATGATGTTGGCAATCTAGAGTTGCTGGCCATGAAGTGGGCATTCGAGGAGTGGCGTCATTGGCTTCAAGGAGCTAAGCATCGCTTGGTGGTATTGACTGATTATAAGAACTTGACTTATCTCGAGTCTGCTAAGCGTTTGAATCCTAGACAGGCTCGTTGGTCGCTGTTTTTTGCCCGTTTTGACTTTGTGATTTCGTACCTTCCGGGCTCTAAAAATGTGAAGGCGGATGCCCTGTCTAGGAGTTTTGTGCCCGACTCTCCGGGTTTGCCTGAGCCGGCGGGTATTCTCAAGGAGGGGGTAATTTTGTCTGCCATCTCCCCTGATTTGCGGCCGGTGCTGCAAAAATTTCAGGCTAATAGACCTGACCGTTGCCCAGCGGAGAAACTGTTTGTTCCTGATAAATGGACGAGTAGAGATCTCTGAGGTTCATTGTTCGGTGTTGGCTGGTCATCCTGGAATCTTTGGTACCAGAGATTTGGTGGCTAGATCCTTTTGGTGGCCGTCTCTGTCACGGGATGTGCGTTCGTTTGTGCAGTCCTGTGGGATTTGTGCTCCGGCTAAGCCCTGCTGTTCTTGTGCCAGTGGGTTGCTTTTGCCCTTGCCAGTCCCAAAGAGGCCCTGGACACATATCTCTATGGATTTTATTTCGGATCTCCCCGTCTCTCAAAAAATGTCGGTCACTTGGGTGGTTTGTGATCGCTTCTCTAAGATGGTCCATTTGGTACCCTTGTCTAAATTGCCTTCCTCCTCTGATTTGGTACCATTGTTCTTCCAGCATGTGGTTCGTTTACATGGCATTCCGGAGAACATCGTTTCTGACAGAGGTTCCCAGTTTGTTTCGAGGTTTTGGCGAGCCTTTTGTGCTAGGATGGGCATTGATTTGTCTTTTTCCTCGGCTTTCCATCCTTAGACAAATGGCCAGACTGAACGAACCAATCAGACCTTGGAAACATATCTGAGATGTTTTGTTTCTGCTGATCAGGATGATTGGGTGTCCTTTTTGCCTTTGGCTGAGTTCGCCCTTAATAATCGGGCCAGCTCGGCTACTTTGGTTTCGCCGTTTTTCTGCAATTCTGGTTTCCATCCTCGTTTCTCTTCAGGGCAGGTTGAGTCTTCTGACTGTCCTGGTGTGGATACTGTGGTGGATAGGTTGCAGCAGATTTGGACTCATGTGGTGGACAATTTGACATTGTTTCAGGAGAAGGCTCAACGTTTCGCTAGCCGCAGGCGCTGTGTGGGTCCCCGACTTCGTGTTGGGGATTTGGTTTGGTTGTCATCTCGTTACATTCCTATGAAAGTTTCCTCTCCTAAGTTTAAGCCTCATTTCATTGGTCCGTATAGGATTTCTGAGGTTCTTAATCCTGTGTCTTTTCGTTTGACCCTTCCAGCTTCTTTTTCCATCCATAACGTATTCCATAGGTCATTGTTGCGGAGATACGTGACACCTGTGGTTCCATCCGTTGATCCTCCTGCCCCGGTTTTGGTTGAGGGGGAGTTGGAGTATATAGTGGAGAAGATTTTGGATTCTCGTGTTTCGAGACGAAAACTCCAGTACCTTGTTAAGTGGAAGGGTTATGGTCAGGAAGATAATTCCTGGGTCTTTGCCTCTGATGTTCATGCTGCCGATCTGGTTCGTGCCTTTCATTTGGCTCATCCTGGTCGGCCTGGGGGCTCTGGTGAGGGTTCGGTGACCCCTCCTCAAGGGGGGGTACTGTTGTGAATTCTGTGGTCAAGCTCCCTCCTGTGGTCATGAGTGGTACTTTGGCTGGTTCTGTCTATGAGCTTCCTCTGATGGATGTGAGTGGGGCTGCGGCTTCTGAGTTTCCTTCCTCAGGTGACGAGGTTAAGTCGTTAGGTGCTGCTCTATTTAACTTCACCTAGTTCTTTGTTTCTGGCCTCCAGTCAATGTTCCAGTATTGGTCTTGCTCTCTCCTGGATCGTTCTTGTGGCCTGTCTGCCCTGCATAAGCTAAGTTCTGCTTGTGTTACTTTTGTTTGCTATTTTTTCTGTCCAGCTTGCTATATTGGTTTTTCTTGCTTGCTGGAAGCTCTGAGACGCAGAGGGAGCACCTCTGTACCGTTAGTCGGTGCGGAGGGTCTTTTTGCCCCCTCTGCGTGGTTGTTTGTAGGTTTTTGTGCTGACCGCAAAGCTATCTTTCCTATCCTCGGTCTATTCAGTAAGTCGGGCCTCACTTTGCTAAAATCTATTTAATCTCTGTGTTTGTATTTTCATCTTAACTCAGAGTCATTATGTGTGGGGGGCTGCCTTTTCCTTTGGGGAATTTCTCTGAGGCAAGGTAGGCTTATTTTTCTATCTTCAGGGCTAGCTAGTTTCTCAGGCTGTGCCCGAGGCGCCTAGGTCTGGTCAGGAGCGCTCCACGGCTACCTCTAGTGTGGTGTGATAGGATTAGGGATTGCGGTCAGCAGAGTTCCCACGTCTCAGAGCTCGTCCTATTTGATTAGCAACTATCAGGTCATTTTCTGTGCTCATAACCACCAGGTCCATTGTGGTTCTGAATCACCTGTTCATAACACACATCTGCATTTAAACCTGGCGAGTGCAATGTTACTGCATATGGCCTCATGAAATGGCCGAGACTCACCAATGAAAGTCAATTGGTGAGAGAAAAAAAATCTATGAATTCCAGTTAACTTACTGACGTCAGCGCTTGACACTGAAGCTGCATTCGCACACGCAGCTCAGTGTCTCCTGGATGCCAGGCTGAGTAGTCGCATTTTATGTGACCGCTCAACAAAGCATCCAGATGTAACGGATTTGGGCTCGTCCCAGGACAAATGGATTATCAGCGGACAGGGATTTCTTTTTTCTTTGGATATTAGCAAATATGTAAAATAGGGTTGAGAGTTTTTATTTCAAATAAAGGATTTTACTCTGTCTGTGTCTTCATTAAATTTGGCTATGGGGTTAGTATCTCATAGACGCCTCTCCATTACTAGGCCCTGGGCTTAATGTCATCGAACATAAAACAGCTGACATCAACCCCATAACTATTACCTTACTTGCCACTGCACCAGGGCAAGTGGGAAGAGTGGGGAAAGAGTTTGCCAAGCACCAGAATTGGTGCATGTAATGGATGCAACATTTCTGGGGTAGTTGACGGCTAATGTTCTTATTCTGGGTGGGGGTCAATATCTATGTTCCCCTTCTTGGCTATTAATATCAGCCCTCAGCTGTCTGGTTAGCCTTTGCTGGTTATTATAAGAGGGATTGAACATCATTTTTTTAGGGGATCACCCTTTGTTAATATCCAGTAAAGGCTAAGTAACCAGCAGTGATCTGATATTAATAGCCTAGGAAACTAGATGTTTATTATCCCCTTCCCAGACTATAAACATCAGCCTACAGCTCTCTGCTCTCCCTAAGCTGGTTAAGGAAAATAAGGGGGACTCCACACCATTTGTTTCTTTTATTTATTTAATTGTTTGCTAAATACATATACAGTAAGCTACATATGCACTGCACTAATTGTATATCTCAATTACATCTAGTTTATCATCTATCTATATTTAAAATTGTTTTATTAGTTAGAAAACTAGGTTGAAATTACATAGAATTACTGTATGCAAAAGCTGATGTTAAAATCGTATTGCCTACGGATGCTAGATGATTAAAAAATGCATGACGGACTCCAACCTTTCTGGCTGAGAATCTCAGCTACTTTATATACTCAGATGTCAGCGTACCCTAAGGATGTAGCTGAACTGATTTAGTCACTCAAGAAAGCCCATGGCAATAACAATCAGTGTTATATGTATCTTTTCATTGGATTGCAGGTAATATAATAGATTTATATTCACGTAGCTGGAAGAAAAGCAACGAAATTACAAAATCTGATTTGCTACATTTTTAATTTGTAAAAAAAAAAAGCTGATATTGTTTGGATTTTTTGTAAGTTCCCTTGCAAATTTTTTTCTTTAAAAAAAAAAAGAAAAAAAAACAAAGAAAAAACAAAGCCTCCTACATTTCTTATAAAGTTCCCCTTCTGACGAAGATCCAGTTTACCCAATCACACACAATGTGGCCTGTAGCCCGGTTGCCGCCATCTCTGATCAAACTGCTTCCTATAGTGCAAAGAGATGAAGAGTCAGAAGCCAGAAATGTCAAGCAGGTCTCCGGAGTAAATGACTTGCCAATTCTGTAAGGACATGAAGAAGTTTGGCAGTCCAGGAAGGAAAAAGCAGTCATGCAAAAACAAATACATTGTAATAATTTTTTTTTACGTGTGATTTTTAAAATTAATAAAATACAAAAAAAAACAAAAACAAAATTAACATTCTATATGATTGACATTGAGAGCAGTGAAGTCCGAACACTAAAAAATGAAATAAAATTGGACAAATGATGACAAATTGTCCGGACATGTGAATTATTTTTATGGCATTTTTTTCACAAGCAGGAAATAATCTTGACATTTCTTGTTTCTATGATGTTTTATGACTTTAGGAACTGGAGAATTTCCTGAATAAATTCCAGTTTAAAATGGTTTCAAAACGAACCAGTTGCTGGCGCGTACGAGGACGATGAGTAAGGAAATAAAAAGTATGAGAACAATAAATTATGTTATTGTCAATATTTTTATGGGCAACAGCGTAACGGAAACACTCTGATACCCATCATTGAGTGGAAATTCGAAATGGGTTTACTCATACATTCGGATTATTGGTTTGAATATCGAAATCTAAATGTGATTGGTTAATGCCATTTTAAGATTCATGAAAATAATGCAGATCCTGTGACGAGCAGACACGCAATCACAATCATGATTTGGATACCAAAACACACATTTTAAAGAAAATGAGAGGCAATGGGCTGTGTTTATCACACCTTGATCATATTTGATGGAAAATGCATAGAAAAGCATGCAGCAGATTCGTTTGTGCCATGTTTTCACAATATGTAAAGAATAAATTGGTAAAGTGTTCATTGTTTCTGATGTTTGTCATCATCATTATTATTGTTCCAGATTTTTGTTTAATAGACGATCAATAATAAATAACACATAGGTCTTGATGTGTAATCTGAGGAATTTTTACTACGTCCCAATAAAATATACAATATCATGTATTTTTTTTCACCTGAATGAGTTTAATTAATTATAATATTTTGTTCATGGTTGATTACATTTTTTTGTCATCATTATTTTCCAGATAATCTCAGTTCAATTGTGCAGGCAGACTACATGCTGTACTAGCACCCTACGTCATATGCTTTTTTTAACGTTCTGTCAAATACAGTCATGGCCGAAAGTATTGGCACCCTTGAAATTGTTTCAGAAAATGAAGTATTTCTCCCCAAAAATTGTTGCAGTTATTTTGTTTTACAGATTTCTATTTCATTTATGTGTATTGGAGCAACACAAAATAAAACAAAGAAAAAAGGCAAAATTGGACATCATTTCACGCAAAACCTCAAATATGGGCCAAACAAAACAGCACCCTCAACTTAATAATTAGTTGCACAGCCTTTGGAATAAATTACTGCAATCAATCGCTTCCTATAACCATCAACAAGCTTCTTACACCTCTCAAATGGAATTTTGGACCACTCTTCTTTTGCGAACTGCTCCAGGTCTCTCCTATTTGAAGGTGTCTTCTCCCAACAGCAATTTTAAGATCTCTCCGCAGGTGATCAATGTGATTTAGATCAGGACTCATTGATGGCCACCTCAGAACCCTCCAGCGCTTTATTTCCTTCCATTTCTAGGTGTTTCTTGAAGTATGTTTGGGGTCATCGTCCTGCTGGAAGACCCATGACCTAGGAAGTAAACCCAGCTTTCTGACATAGTGTTCTACATTTTGACCCAAAATCCTTTGCTAATCTTCAGATTTCATGATACCTTGCACACAGTCACCCAGCGCCAGAGACAGCAAAACAACCCCAAAATATCTTTGAACCTCCACCATATTTGACTGTAGGTACTGTGTTCTTTTTATCATATGATACATTGCACCCTGACAATACATAGTAGAATTCTAGATTTGGTTATAGATGTTAACGATGAAGAAAATATCATGTAAATCCAACATGGCTTCTTTTCTTAATAAAGCAATAAAACTCATGGATTGTCTTGAATTGAATTTATTGTGCACACAAAATTAATATAATATATAAAGTATATACAGGAACAGAGGTTGTATGGGATGTCTTCGCTCACAACGGGTACGGACTGTATGTCGATTAAAGTTGCCGATTAAATTTCCAGATTCACAAATAAATCCTTTGCCGCTTTTCTTTTCGACTTTTCAACCATAACGTGAAGTGACGATTTTGCAAATAGCTTAAGGGATCCTTACTGCCTGTTTTAACCTTGTTGAGTCTTTTGTATTGTTGTGGCTGTCAATTAGCACAAGAGGGGTTTGACGGTGATTTTCAATAATTTGCGCCACACTATTGAATTTCTGTATAGAAGAAGAAAACGTATCGGATATTAAAATGGCATGTATGATTGTGAATTCAAAGCAAAACCAGATCTTCTATTTTCTGGACATGCATTTTTCAGTAAATACTTGTATCTTATCTGAGCTCTGTATTGTGAAATGCTGCGTGGTTTGTGAATTAGACTGTAGCAAGTATGAGGAGGGCACTCTACAAAGGAGGACATTGACGAAGATCTGGTAATAACATTAGGTTATTAACTAGATTAAATGCCTGCTTCCTGCTTATTTCTAAAATGAATTAACCCTGCACTAGAGCGGGTGCAAGGAGCGTTAGTAAGAGAACGGAAGGAAAGCAGTGTCAAAACATATGATCAAACTTCGGGCTATTCATTTTAGAAAAGCCAAGGCCTAGGAGGCAAACTTGTTACAAGGTTCAAATACAGTAGAGAAATCTTTGTGATAATGTTTTTGTACCTAGGCTTGCAACAATGATAGGGGGGGCAAATAAGGAAATAGAGTTTTATAAAAGCGGTTGTTCGGTCAAAACCAATACGTCTGCAGTCACTCTGTGTTACTGCAGACTTATGAATCCCACCCTTGCATGCACTATGTGTTGCGGGATTCCACGGTTTCAGACCTGGGTATGTATGAGTTATACATTCTCCCGGGCAGTGGGCACGGCCTCGCTCTCCATACACTTGTATAGAGGCTGCACCCTCTAGTCAGCCATGCCTACTGGCTGGACGTGTCACTAGATGGGATGAGGCCTTGCTCCATACAAGTGTATGGAACATGGCCATGCCCACTGGACGGGAGTATGTATAACTCATACATACTCTCCAGTCCCGGTTCTGAACCAGCGATTTCCCGCAGCATACAGTGCATGCCCTGGGGGGATTCATAAGTCTGCAGACACACATAATGACTGCAGACGTATTGATCTGGACTGGACATCACCTTTAACATCACAGATTCTTTACTGTACAAGCACTGAGAACATGAAACTATTTGCTACAAATGTTGTAATGCTCAATTAATAAAAAAAAGGCCTTTATGTTCTTTTTTTTTTTTTAATATAATGTTACAGAGTATGGGCATCAGATTCATTGATGGGATATTGGTTTAGGGAACTAGTCTGATTGCTGTATGTGGAGTGATACATATATATCATACATATATGGGAAAATTAGAATCTGCATTATGGGGTTTTTCTCTTCCTTTGGATCAACAAGTCAGAGTATACACTATGTGCAGAATTATTAGGCAAGTTGTATTTTGATCATATGATACTTTTTATACATGTTGTCCTACTCCAAGCTGTTCAGGCTTGAGAGCCAACTACCAATTAAGTAAATCAGGTGATGTGCATCTCTGTAATGAGGAGGGGTGTTGTCTAATGACATCAAAACTCTATATAAGGTGTGCTTAATTATTAGGCAACTTCCTTTCCTTTGGCAAAATGGGTCAGAAGAGAGATTTGATGGGTCTGTAAAGTCCAAAATTGTGAGATGTCTTGCAGAGGGATGCAGCAGTCTTGAAATTGCCAAACTTTTGAAGCGTGATCACCGAACAATCAAGCGTTTCATGGCAAATAGCCAACAGGGTCGCAAGAAGCATGTTGGGCAAAAAAGGCGCAAAATAATGGCCCATGAATTGAGGAAAATCAAGCGTGAAGCTGCCAAGATGCCATTTGCCACCAGTTTGGCCATATTTCAGAGCTGCAATGATACTGGAGTAACAAAAAGCACAAGGTGTGCGATACTCAGGGACATGGCCAAGGTAAGGAAGGCTGAAAAACGACCACCTTTGAACAAGAAACATAAGATAAAACGTCAAGACTGGGCCAAGAAATATCTTAAGACTGACTTTTCAAAGGTTTTATGGACTGATGACTCAGACGCCAGCAAGGTGGAGGTGGGGTACTGGTATGGGCTGGTATCATCAAAGATGAACTTGTGGGACCTTTTCGGGTTGAGGATGGCATGAAGCTCAACTCCCAGATCTACTGCCAGTTTCTAGAAGACAACTTCTTCTAGCAGTGGTACAGGAGGAAGTCGGTATCATTCAAGAAAAAACATGATTTTCATGCAGGACAATGCTCCTCACATGCCTCCAACTACTCCACAGCATGACTGGCCAGTAAAGGTCTCAAAAAAAAAAATAATGGCCCCCTTGTTCACGTGATCTGAACCCCATAGAGAACCTGTGGTCACTCATAAAATGTGAGATCTACAGGGAGGGAAAACAGTCCACCTCTCGGAACAGTGTCTGGGAGGCTGTGGTGGCTGCTGCACGTAATGTTGATCATAAACAGATCAAGCAACGGACAGAATCTATGGATGGAGGCTGCTGAGTGTCGTCATAAAGAAAGGTGGCTATATTGGTCACTCATTTTTTGCGGTTTTGTTTTTACATGTCAGAAATGTTTATTTCTAAATTTTGTGCAGTTATGTTGGTTTACCTGTTGAAAATAAACGAGTGAGATGGGAATATATTTGTTTTTTATTAAGTAAACATGCTGACCATTTGGGAATTAAACCAAATGAAATCAAGAAGTGTCTTTTGCTTTTTAATTAAAAAAATAGCCTTTATTTACATACCGTATTTTCCACTTTGTAAGACGCACTTTATTTCCCCCAAATTTGGGGGGGAAATGGGGGTGCGTCTTACAAAGCGGATATACCACTTACCGTTACAGGCTGGGATGAGGGGGTGTCCGCCGCCGCTGCCACCCGCCACTGCTGTCACCTCGCCCGCCACCGCTGCTGCCCCGGGTGATGCTGGAGGCTCTGGTGCTGCGGGGGGCTCTGGCGACATTTTGTGAAAGACCAGAGCCCCCCGGCAGTTCGTCCATGCGTTCCTGTATGACTGACTCCGGGAAAATGGCCGCCGGAATCTCGGGAGATGAGATTTCAGCGCTGAGATCTCATCTCTCGAGATTCCGGCGGCCATTTTCCCAGAGTCAATCATACAGGAACGCATGGACGAAGTGCCGGGGGGCTATGGTCTTTCACAAAATGTCGCCAGAGCCCCCCGCAGCACCGGGGACAACCTTGCAGCACCGGAGCCCCCCTGCAGACCCCCTCATCCCAGCCTGCAGCACAGGAGCCCCCTGCAGACTCCCTCATCCCAGCCTGAAGCACAGGAGCCTCCTGCAGCAGCGGAGCCCCCCTGCAGACCCCCTCATCCCAGCCTGCAGCACAGGAGCCCCCCTGCAGACCCCCTCATCCCAGCCTGCAGCACAGGAGCCCCCTGCAGTACAGAAGCCCCCCTGCAGACCCCCTCATCCCTGCCTCAAGCAACGATCCTGGGACCCTGATCCACCGCAACCACAACCCCTGGTAAGTAATAAGATGCATGGATAAGACGCCCCACCAATTTATTAAAAAAAGTTTTTTCCTATTTTTCTCCTCAAAATTTGGGGTGCGTCTTATAATCCGGAGCGTCTTACAAAGCGAAAAATACGGTATATTAAAATACACATAACAATAAAATAGTGCTTCTACACCAGTGACTATTAACGCTTGAAGGTCAGCTGAAACATGTGCATGCAAATATCAAAAAAGCTCGGTTTGGAAAAAAATGTATTGGCTACTCATATAATCATTATATACTACTTGCAAACATTATAAAGGACATTTATGTTTCACCTAGTATTATTTCTGGAAAAAATCTATTGTTCTAAAAATAACTACTTAAAATAAATTGTCTATTCTGACATACTAATGAGGAGCACAAGGAGAAACCATATGAAATGCGTATATCCGGAGTGTGACTCTGTATCAATAGATTTTTTCCATAAATAATACTTTTTAATTAAAAAGCAAAAGACACTTCTTGATTTCATTTGGTTTAATGCCCAACTGGTCAGTAGGTTTACATATTTGATGGAGTGTTGCCCACCCTATGTGTAGGAGAATGGGCTGGGGCTATATGTTTACCTATTGGTTTTTATTAAGTTGCCTAATAATTCTGCACAGTAATGATTACCTGCACAAACAGATATCCTCCTAAGATGGCCAAATCTAAAAAAAAAAAAAACCCACTGCAACTTCCAAAAATATTAAGCTTTGATATTTATGAGTCTTTTGGGTTGATTGAGAACATAGTTGTTGATCAATAATAAAAATAATCCTCTAAAATACAACTTGCCTAATAATTCTGCACACAGTGTAGATTGAACTCCATGGACTTATGTCTACCTTCAACCATAAAAACTACTCAACTATCCATTTATGGAGGCATAATTATCCACTGTCAACACTACATGAAATAAAATATAAAGGGTCTGATCCTGTATTATACCATAACAGTCGAAAAAAATAAAATAATTACCACCCATCCTAGTATTACATGTTTTTCAAAATTATCCTGAGGTTCTTAGTGAAGTGGTTGTCCTCCCGATATACAGGTCCTTCTCAAAAAATTAGCATATAGTGTTAAATTTCATTATTTACCATAATGTAATGATTACAATTAAACTTTCATATATTATAGATTCATTATCCACCAACTGAAATTTGTCAGGTCTTTTATTGTTTTAATACTGATGATTTTGGCATACAACTCCTGATAACCCAAAAAACCTGTCTCAATAAATTAGCATATCAAGAAAAGGTTCTCTAAACGACCTATTACCCTAATCTTCTGAATCAACTAATTAACTCTAAACACATGCAAAAGATACCTGAGGCTTTTATAAACTCCCTGCCTGGTTCATTACTCAAAACCCCCATCATGGGTAAGACTAGCGACCTGACAGATGTCAAGAAGGCCATCATTGACACCCGAAATTTCTCAACAAATAGGCTGTTCCCAGAGTGCTGTATCAAGGCACCTCAATGGTAAGTCTGTTGGAAGGAAACAATGTGGCAGAAAACGCTGTACAACGAGAAGAGGAGACCGGACCCTGAGGAAGATTGTGGAGAAGGACAGATTCCAGACCTTGGGGAACCTGAGGAAGCAGTGGACTGAGTCTGGTGTGGAAACATCCAGAGCCACCGTGCACAGGCGTGTGCAGGAAATGGGCTACAGGTGCCGCATTCCCCAGGTAAAGCCACTTTTGAACCATAAACAGCGGCAGAGGCGCCTGACCTGGGCTACAGAGAAGCAGCACTGGACTGTTGCTAAGTGGTCCCAAGTACTTTTTTCTGATGAAAGCAAATTTTGCATGTCATTCGGAAATCAAGGTGCCAGAGTCTGGAGGAAGACTGGGGAGAAGGAAATGCCAAAATGCTTGAAGTCCAGTGTCAAGTACCCACAGTCAGTGATGGTGTGGGGTGCCATGTCAGCTGCTGGTGTTGGTCCACTGTGTTTCATCAAGGGCAGGGTCAATGCAGCTAGCTATCAGGAGATTTTGGAGCACTTCATGCTTCCATCGGCTGAAATGCTTTATGGAGATGAAGATTTCATTTTTCAGCACGACCTGGCACCTGCTCACAGTGCCAAAACCACTGGTAAATGGTTTACTGACCATGGTATTACTGTGCTCAATTGGCCTGCCAACTCTCCTGACCTGAACCCCATAGAGAATCTGTGGGATATTGTGAAGAGAAAGTTGAGAGAGACGCAAGACCCAACACTCTGGATGAGCTTAAGGCCGCTATTGAAGCATCCTGGGCCTCCATAACATCTCAGCAGTGTCACAGGCTGATTGCCTCCATGCCACGCCGCATTGAAGCAGTCATTTCTGCCAAAGGATTCCCGACCAAGTATTGAGTGCATAACTGAACATTATTATTTGTTGTTTTTTTTGTTTGTTATTAAAAAACACTTTTATTTGATTGGATGGGTGAAACATGCTAATTTATTGAGACAGGTTTTTTGGGTTATCAGGAGTTGTATGCCAAAATCATCAGTATTAAAACAATAAAAGACCTGACAAATTTCAGTTGGTGGATAATGAATCTATAATATATGAAAGTTTAATTGTAATCATTACATTATGGTAAATAATGAAATTTAACACTATATGCTAATTTTTTGAGAAGGACCTGTAGGATATGGATGAGCCTGAGCTAATAACAACTGATCATTGGGGGTGCCGAGTGTCTGAACCGGCAAATCTGATATTACCTATCATAAACATAGGACATCAATATCATATTCTAGACAAACCCTTCAATAGTTTGTTCAAGATGTAAAAGCCCACTGCCACGTTACAGTGACCTCATTTTAGTGGGTCCCTATTCTATTAAGTGGACACTGCATGGTACTATTACTGTTCACTAGGAAGAGTAGACTATTCATGAGAGGACCAACATGACCTAAATCCCTGAGTGCTCGCTCATGACTCTGCCACTTTTTTTTCCATTTTGAGCTTCATGCCTCCATTGCAGAGATATTCACATTTGTTGCTTTTGAAGAGCAGTATGTGAAATCTTTCCTTGTAGTGCAATTGGCCATTTCTTCAGAGTTTTCTCTGGGGGCAAGTGCTGTCACCACTCCATCCTGGATGCTGCCAATCACAGCTAGGCAATTGATCTAGCAGTCTCAAATGCTGTTGAGTTTTGACTGACAGGGTCTGGGAGGGAGAGGTGAAAGCACACACCTCATAGAAGATGCTGAAGAAATGCACAGTTGCACTACAAGCAGAGATTTCACATATTGTGCTCCAAGAGCAACAATTATTTCTGCAATGGAGCAATGCAACCTAAAATGGAAAAAAAAGCATCTGAATAAAATAAGCTCAGAGATTTCTACCAGGTATTTACTGTATTTTTTGGATTTTGGGGGGAAAATGGGGGTGCGTTTTATAATCCAAATGTAACTTACTGGGGGGTGGCTGCGGTTGAACAGGGTCCCAGCTAGCGGGATTGCTGCTGCAAGAAGCTGGCAACAGTGAAGGAGGCAGGAGTGGGGGGCGATGCTGCAGGACCCAGGCTGGGAGGAGGGGGTGTTTGTTTGGTGGTGAGAGTCTGTGGCAGTACTTGGGCTTTCAAAAAATGTCAGGAGACCCCACACTTACCATCCTTTTCACTGCGGTGGACCTCTGGAAAATGGCCGCCGGAGGCGGCGCATGCGTAGATGGAGATATCAGCTCCCAAGATCTCAATCTACACATGCGCTGCCTCCGGCGACCATTTTCCTGAAGTCCATCTGAGTGAAAAGGATGGGAAGTGCAGGAACTCCTGACATTTTGTAAAAGCCTTGACCTCGAACACCCCCTTCTCCCCAGCCTGAGGACTATAACATTGCCCTGCTTCTGTCTTTGCTGCCAGCTTCCCGCAGCAGCGACTCTGCCTTCTGGGATCCCGCTCCACCACTCTTTTTTGCCCTTGGTAAGCTACTATAAAAGTGTACTATGAGACACATCACCATTTTATAAAAAAAAAATGTTTTCCTATTTTTCCCCTCAAAATTTGGGGGGCGTCTTATAGTCTGCAAAATATGGTAACTCATTTTTGGAGCAATTGATAGGTCTTCTTTAGACTTGTTAGTATCACTCTAATAAAAGAACGTATACAGTATATTATAGTAGATTTTTTTTTTACCTCTTCTCCACTTTTCTCACTCCCCAGAGCATACTGTCGTGTAGCCTCAATATATCGCACTGGAATATTATACACTCGTCTTTTGTAAAATACTACTAGGGTGAATGGATGACTGGAGTCTTGTCTACTGCTTTTCCTCACTAGGAAAGATCCATCCTATTGAAAACAAAAAACCCTTCTTGTAATAATTTTCATAATTATTATTGTTACTTAGAATCTTAAAAACCAAAGGTAGCGGCGATACCTTGGAGGTAGCAGTCAGAGCATCCTCTGCTTTCTGTCGGTCACACGATGAAACGTACCAGTCTTTATTCAAGACCTCGGCATCCTGCAACACAAAAATCCATACAGCATTAATTGTGCTTACATCACAGTGTGACTGATATCATGAGGCATGCTAGTGCTTGGGTACACCACATTACCGCTAAAAATGAAATCAAATAGAGCGAGACCTCTCTTCTTCACCCCATATGCATAAAAAAAGCATAAGAAAGTGCATCGTCTAAATACAATATTAATTTTTTAACCAATTCCGATCTTTGGTCTGTGCTTGCAGGATAAATGAGGTTTGAAGAGTATAAATAAGGTCTTTATTCTCACCGAGTTTTGACACCATTATCAAGGTAAAAAATTCAAGTGATATCTTGGTTTTCGGCCCCGAAACGCGTTGGTGTGAATAATAACAAAAACCCCAAAACTTATTTATGCTCTCCATTTATCCCACAAGTGTGGCCTCCTGTTAATCTTTGAATTGGTAAACTGCTACAGTATTTTTGGCTTATGTTATTGTTGCGTCCTCACACAACCCCCACAAGTAGGCGCTACCATAAATCGCTCATCCCTATATTGCTCCATACAGTAGTGCCCTATTTGTGCACTTCTCTCCCATCCAGATTCCCTCTACTTTTTTTTTTAATCTGAGATATTTCCTTATGGCTTATTTCTCCAAAGCCGCAAACACCGCTTCTGATTGGCGGTAAAATCATTATCGCAGGTCAGACGGCCGCAGTTCTTACTCTGTCAAAAGGTTGATGTAGCAGCTCCGGTCCTACGGAAGGACCCCAGGTCTGCAGTCCAATAGGTTGATGTAGCAGCTAGGGGCCTACGGAAGGACGCCAATTCTGCAGTCCAATAGGTTGATGTAGCAGCTGCGGTCCTACAGAAGGACCCCAGGCCTGCAGTCCAATAGGTTGATGTAGCAGCTGCGGTCCTACTGAAGGATCCCTGCAGGTCTGCAGTCGAATAGGTTGATGTAGCAGCTGGGGGCCTACTGAAGGACCCCAGGTCTGCAGCCCAATAGGTTGATGTAGCAGCTGCGGTCCTACTGAAGGACCCCAGGTCTGCAGTCCAATAGGTTGATGTAGCAGCTGGGGGCCTACTGAAGGACCCCAGGTCTGCAGTCCAATAGGTTGATGTAGCAGCTGGGGGCCTATGGAAGGACCCCAGGTCTGCAGTCCAATAGGTTGATGAAGCATCTGGGGGCCTACTAAATGACCCCAGGACTGCAGTCCAATATGTTAGTGGAGCAACTAGGAGCCTACTGAAGAACCCCAGGACTGCAGTCCAATAGGTTGGTGTAGCAACTAGGAGCCTACTGAAGGACCCCAGGACTGCAGTCCAATAGGTTGCTGTAGCAGCTGGGGGCCTACTGAAGGACCCCAGGACTGCAGTCCAATAGGTTGATGTAGCAACTAGGGGCCTACTGAAGGACCCCAGGTCTGCAGTCCAATAGGTTGATGTAGCAGCTGGAGGCCTACTGAAGGACCCCAGGACTGCAGTCCAATAGGTTGGTGTAGCAACTAGGAGCCTACTGAAGGACCCCAGGACTGCAGTCCAATATGTTGATGTAGTAGCTGGGGGCCTACTGAAGGACCCCAGGACTGCAGTCCAATATGTTGATGTAGTAGCTGGGGGCCTACTGAAGGACCCCAGGACTGCAGTCCAATAGGTTGGTGTAGCAACTAGGAGCCTACTGAAGGACCCCAGGACTGCAGTACAATATGTTGATGTAGTAGCTGGGGGCCTACTGAAGGACCCCAGGTCTGCAGTCCAATAGGTTGATGTAGTAGCTGGGGGCCTACTGAAGGACCCCAGGACTGCAGTCCAATAGGTTGGTGTAGCAACTAGGAGCCTACTGAAGGACCCCAGGACTGCAGTACAATATGTTGATGTAGTAGCTGGGGGCCTACTGAAGGACCCCAGGTCTGCAGTCCAATAGGTTGATGTAGTAGCTGGGGGCCTACTGAAGGACCCCAGGACTGCAGTCCAATAGGTTGATGTAGCAGCTGGGGGGCCAACTGCCATTTTAGTATACTATTAGGCTCGGTCCTAAGTATTAAATATTTTGGAAAATAAATAAAGCTTAATTTTGTGGGGAAAAACAGCACTAAACACAATTTGTATTGTTGCATCTCTAACTATAAAATTAATATGATTTGTAACCCTGCACACTGAATGCCATAATGAAAAACAGTGCCAGAACTGCTGCTTTTCATTCATCCTGCCTTCCAACTTACCAAAAAGGTATATGCACCCCAAAACAATACTAATAAAAGATGGCACATTAACCCGTTCACGACCTACGATGTACGTGGTACTTCATGGCGATTTTGCGCTCACAGAAGCAGTTCGCACGTGATCGCCACCAGATGTTCAGCTAACATTATAGCTGACACCTGTCTCTCATTGCCAGGAGTGTTGCCCACACCGCTCCCAGCAGTTTAATTTGCTAGATGCTGCAATAGATCAGTTGACATGTGCCTTTAACAGCCGCGGGTGGAATCACGATCCACCCATGCCTGTTAACATGTTAAACGCCGCTGTCAATCGCCCAGTGACTGCGATCATAGCAGATGAGCATTTTAGCTACACATAGCAGAAGATCTCAGCTTCTGGTCTCCCGTGGAGACTATTGAAGCCAGTAAAAAGTGAAAAAAATGTTTTTAAAAATATATAAAATAATAAATTTTTTCACTCGTAATGACCTGGAGAATCATAATGGCAGGACAGTTTATTTAGTGATCATGGGAAAAAATAAATAAAAAAAACCATTGTGGAATTGAAGTTTTTTTTGCAGTTTATCCTCACTTTGAATTTGTTTCCTGTTTTCCCCATACACTATATGGTAAAACCAATAGTTTCATACAACTGATCCTGTAAAAAACAAGCCCTCACATGGCCATTTTGACCGAAAAAAGAAAAAAAAGTAGGATAGGTCATGAATGTTTAATTAGTGGAGTGTGACAACCACACGCCCATCGATCAGCTGTTCCGGAACTGCTTAGTTACGGTACTGAACCCCTCTCCTTTTGATTTGAATAGGGGGTGGATGTGCAGTACCGGCCGCAGCCACTATACAGATCTGTGCTGTGCAGCTCCACAACTGAGCAGTTACTGCCGCCGTCGACACCGGGAACAGCTAAGGACAGGGCATCAATGTTAAAGCCCCGAACAATCTCTTTAAGTGTCTCGTCCTCTTTTTATTTAATTAATTTATGCAATTATGCACAAGAAAAGTAGTCCATTTATTAGTTTACACCAGAAATCTGGTGTAAAAATGTTTGAGCAGGGCCCTCACACCTCTTGGTATCTGCTGCGGAATATGTTGGCGCTTTAGAAAGAAATAGAAATTATTTTTATTATGACTGTATCAAAAAAGTTGTGTCAAAGTCAAACACCAAATAAATTAATTAAAAAAAAAAACACTTAAAAATAAAACAGCTTTATCTAAAACATGACACATCAACCTGCAATGTCAAAAATGCAATAGAAACGCTTGTAAAAAAGTGTGAGTAACCTAATTTAGCTTTTGGGTGCAGAAAGTCTACAACATCAAAGAGTAGTAAATACTCATCGCCGGAACGTAGCCTCACGGTTATAGTAACCCATGTGGTTGAAACACAGCATTCGTATTTGAAGTTAATTTTTATCCTGAATTAATATATTCAACAATTGCTCGAATTACAATTTTGTTATTATTATTATAGCGCCATTTATTCCATGGCATTTTACATGTTCTTATTAATGATGAATGAACGTGGTTGGATAAGGTGTTATCTGAGCATGCTCGGGTGCTAACCGAGTGACTTCGGTGTGCTTGGAAATTATGTTCCAGTCCCTGCAGCTGCATGTCTCACGGCTGTTCAACAGCAGGGATTGTGTAACAAACAGACGTTCCCTACATGTGTTGCTGCTGTCGAACAGCAGTGAGACATGCAGCCGCGGGGACTGGAACATATTTTTCGAGCACGCTGAAGACAGTCGGTTAGCACCCGAGCATGCTCAGATAACACCTTATGAGAGCACGTACGCTCATCACTAGTACTTATCAAAGTCACATTACAGCCAATACGTGCTGCTGCATTGACACATCACAGGCCGCTATAAGCAGCGCTCTCCAGTCTGCTCCCTACTTGCCAGGCAAAGATCCAGAGCTTAGATTCCTCACATTCCTGAACAGTTGTATAACTCACTGCCCTGAATTCTCCAGTAATGAATTGGCCATAAAATCATCAACAGTCAGGGACACCTAAACTGAGAACTCGCGCTCCTACTGGATGATCTGTGCTTTCTTCATAAGTTCATTGCTGCGTCTAACCTCATAACCACATTCTTTGAGGACTTTATTAGAGGAAATATATATTCAGAAAGTGACATCCTTTATATCAGGTCTTTCTGTTGAATGGACTTTTTTCCCCATTTTTGGAATTTTTTTTTTCATATCATGATCTGTGTTATCATCATATATTTATTTATAGAAATTTTGCACTATGTATATATATATATATATATATATATATATATATATATATATATATATATATATATATATATATATATATATATATATATATATATATATATATATATATATATATATATATATATACAGGTCCTTGTCAAAAAATTAGCATATAGTGTTAAATTTCATTATTTACCATAATGTAATGATTACAATTAAGCTTTCATATATTATAGATTCATTATCCACCAACTGAAATTTGTCAGGTCTTTTATTGTTTTAATACTGATGATTTTGGCATACAACTCCTGATAACCCAAAAAACCTGTCTCAATAAATTAGCATATTTCACCCATCCAATCAAATAAAAGTGTTTTTTAATAACAAACAAAAAAACCAACAAATAATAATGTTCAGTTATGCACTCAATACTTGGTCGGGAATCCTTTGGCAGAAATGACTGCTTCAATGCGGCGTGGCATGGAGGCAATCAGCCTGTGACACTGCTGAGATGTTATGGAGGCCCAGGATGCTTCAATAGCGGCCTTAAGCTCATCCAGAGTGTTGGGTCTTGCGTCTCTCAACTTTCTCTTCACAATATCCCACAGATTCTCTATGGGGTTCAGGTCAGGAGAGTTGGCAGGCCAATTGAGCACAGTAATACCATGGTCAGTAAACCATTTACCAGTGGTTTTGGCACTGTGAGCAGGTGCCAGGTCGTGCTGAAAAATGAAATCTTCATCTCCATAAAGCATTTCAGCCGATGGAAGCATGAAGTGCTCCAAAATCTCCTGATAGCTAGCTGCATTGACCCTGCCCTTGATGAAACACAGTGGACCAACACCAGCAGCTGACATGGCACCCCACACCATCACTGACTGTGGGTACTTGACACTGGACTTCAGGCATTTTGGCATTTCCTTCTCCCCAGTCTTCCTCCAGACTCTGGCACCTTGATTTCCGAATGACATGCAAAATTTGCTTTCATCAGAAAAAAGTACTTGGGACCACTTAGCAACAGTCCAGTGCTGCTTCTCTGTAGCCCAGGTCAGGCGCCTCTGCCGCTGTTTATGGTTCAAAAGTGGCTTTACCTGGGGAATGCGGCACCTGTAGCCCATTTCCTGCACACGCCTGTGCACGGTGGCTCTGGATGTTTCCACACCAGACTCAGTCCACTGCTTCCTCAGGTTCCCCAAGGTCTGGAATCGGTCCTTCTCCACAATCTTCCTCAGGGTCCGGTCTCCTCTTCTCGTTGTACAGCGTTTTCTGCCACATTGTTTCCTTCCAACAGACTTACCATTGAGGTGCCTTGATACAGCACTCTGGGAACAGCCTGTTTGTTGAGAAATTTCTTTCTGGGTCTTACCCTCTTGCTTGAGGGTGTCAATGATGGCCTTCTTGACATCTGTCAGGTCGCTAGTCTTACCCATGATGGGGGTTTTGAGTAATGAACCAGGCAGGGAGTTTATAAAAGCCTCAGGTATCTTTTGCATGTGTTTAGAGTTAATTAGTTGATTCAGAAGATTAGGGTAATAGGTCGTTTAGAGAACCTTTTCTTGATATGCTAATTTATTGAGACAGGTTTTTTGGGTTATCAGGAGTTGTATGCCAAAATCATCAGTATTAAAACAATAAAAGACCTGACAAATTTCAGTTGGTGGATAATGAATCTATAATATATGAAAGTTTAATTGTAATCATTACATTATGGTAAATAATGAAATTTAACACTATATGCTAATTTTTTGAGAAGGACCTGTATATACCGTATATATTTTGCACTTTTCACACTGGGCTATTTCAGACTCCTAATTCCTGTTTTGTTTTTATTTCCCCTGCGATTTTTCAGCGACCTCATTATTATCACAGACGGAATTACAATGACATGTAACACCTGTACATACAGCTAATACACAATGACCTTTGCACACGCTCATTAGATGCTTCAGTACAGAGTCTGTCTATTGCTGCTTTTGTACAGAACAGGACACATGCGTCTTGAATATTCACAGTGGTCTATGTGAAAATTGCGAGACTTCAAATTTGTATTTTTAACACATATTTTGATATGGAAAAAAAACATTTACAATATATTTAAAAAAAATACATTTCATATAAAAGCCTGATTTAAAGCAATAGGTAATTTTTTTTTTATTGTGGATCTGTCATCAGATTTCATGATGCAAACTGATAACCCCTCAAATACCCATCAGAAAACTCTTTGGTTTGGTAGCAGGATATTGACGCCATACACATTGGGATAAGTTGTCAATATCAGATCGTTGGACCCACACCCGCCAGCTAGTTATAAGATCTGGTGACATTGCCGCTCCATTCAATACGTTGACGTATAGCCACCGCCGGAGTTTATAACAGCTGATCAGTGGGAGTGTCTGGTGTCGGACCCCCAACAATCTCATAATAATGACTTGTCCAGTAGATAAGTCATCACTATCCAATAACAACCTGCATAAATTGCTAAATAGATCTCTTACACCAAGGTAAGGATGCTGTATTTACATTGCCATGTCACAAGGACTAACATCTAGCCTGATAGACAGATCCTCAGTGCCCCTCCTCCCTGCTGCAGCTGAGATCTCACTCTGCTCAGTACAAGCTGCAGATGTCAGGCTGTGTAAGCGGAGACTGAATACACTTGTACTCGGTGACTGAATACACTTGTACTCATAGGATATTTCAATCTATATTTGAAAGCATAAAATGCTTTCAGGATTATACACCAACATCATCAAACCTACTTGTTTGCATTATAAAATCTGGTGACAGATCTTCTTTAATGCAATTTTCTTATTTTATTTTTTACAGTATTTAATATACATTATGTATACGTGCATAATACCAACCATAATATATACCACATTATTGCAGCAAATCGCTGCATATAAATAATCAGAATTGTGCAAGTATGGCTGTATCTGGCTAGATACGAATGCAATTCGTTGTATTTTCTTCTCTTACCTGCTCTACTATACTTCCATGACGAGTTTGGCTCGGTATATAACGTGTTGTAACCTCAGGAGGTCCTGCATTGCAAAATACGAAATGAAAAATCCAACTTTTTTTTTTTCATATAAAATGTCACAACATACAAAAAATCCTGTACACATTATATACAGAGACGACCATTATAACCTGGAGAACTCATTAAACAAGTTATTTGATGTGAAACTTGAACAGTTAAAATATTAACAAAAATACTAAGCAAAAAAATGCTTTCTTTCTAGATTTGTGTCTTAAAAAAAAAATTAGATAAATTACACAGAAATTTTTCTCGCTTAAAACAAAGTCTCATACAGCCACGTCAGCAAAGAAATTAAATGCAAAAATGAAAAAAAAGGCCATTAATTAGTGTCCTTTCACACCTTGTCATTAAAGGGATAAGTAGTGCGTGTTGCCAGTAAAGAGTTAAGAATGGATCTCAAATAGTTGGGGGTCCACTTGCAATTTCAAGTGCTAGTGCTTTTTTTTTGTTAAATAATGGTTGCTCATTTATTCTGGGGGAGTCCAGCAGGTGAACCTATGGACCAGGCATTTATATCAAAGGTATTTAACCCCTCACAAAGTAATCAGAAAGCCCCTTTATGCGTTAAAAGGTTGTTTGCTTGCAAGATATTGATGATCTATCCATGGGATAAGTCATTAATATCAAATTAGCGGTGGGCTGACACTTGGCACCCCACCAAGTGTGCTTGCTTCTGACAGCTGATCAGTGGGAGTGCTTGGTGTCAGACCCCCAACTATCTGATATTGAAGACTTATCCATACGGCATCAATATCTTGTGACCGGGCAGCCCCCATATATCAAACATTCATTTTAAATGGATGTTGGAAGCATGTATGTGTAATTTATGTACAGCGTCCAATCCAGGGTGTTCAATCAAAAGGTTTATTCCTCCATCAAAAGAAGAACATTTCGACCTGTTAGGCTATGTTCACACATTGTATTTTTGCAGCGTTTTTTAATGCTTTTTTTATGCAAATTTTCAGCTGCTTTTCACAGCACCAGCAAAGTCTATGAGATTTCAGAACTCTCATGCATACAACTTTTTTTTTCCCCTTGACTGTTTTTTGTCAAAGAGCTGCGTTTTTTGCAAAATGCAGCATGTCACTTCTTCTAGCGTTTTTTTTCAGAGTTTTTCACCCTTTGAAAAAAATAGGTGATCGAAAAAATGCAGGTATCAGGTTTTGCTGCGTTTTTGGTGCCGAAACCTGATGAAGTTGAATCAGATTATTTTTTATGCCCTAAACTTTATCAGCATGCAGAAGAAGTAAATGTACTCTGACAAAAACGTAAAAAAAAACACAAACAAAAAAACACCAAAAATGCTGCAAAAACCGCAGCACTCAGCAAAACCTGCTTTTTTACGTTGCTTCTTTACAGGCAAGGGAGCAGGTATTGCTGCGGAAAATAATGCATAATAAAATGCAACGTGTGAACATAGCCTAACAGGTCTTTATCAACACAGGTTGAAACTTTGTTCATTTGATGGCAGAATAAACTTTACCGATTGATTTAACACCCTGGATTGGACATTGCCTACCTGTACATTTGCTGCTATACTTCCAAGTAGGTTCCTTGGAGATTTTGGACGTGTGTCCCCCTCCGTGAGTGCTGCCAGCTACCCTATTCTGGATAAATAGTATGTAATAATCTTATGGTGTCATCATAATGTAAGCTGTACCAGTAACACTAGGTTACTGAGATGGTTTAATGTGAATGGATTTTGGGTCCAGGTTTTTTGAATAACCAAAAGCTGGCTGGGAAAAGTTGATCCTATGATCCAATCTGTGGTTTACAGGCCTATTAGCATCAGCTGGATTAGCTCAGCAATGTGGAGTGCGTTGAGACTGGAGAAAGGCAGATCTGCTGGTTAGCCTGCTCTTCAAAGAGAGGAGCCGAACAGTGGTGTTTGTTTGGTGAACACGTTTAATACAAGTGTGAGCTGCTGCTGGGAATACCGAGGTTGATAAGGCAGCTACATTTGTGTGGTTTCAGTCTGCCCGAAGTAAAGGACTGTTTATGTTATCCATTGATACTGAAGGAAGGTTGTTTTTCATTTGCAGCTGTAAAGTTTATGATGAACAATAAGCTACATAATGTTTTGATATAAAACCCTGTGCCACGCATATCCAAGCGGCTACCCAAGAGCGTGAATCCCCACAGTCGTAATATTACATGTCAAAACACTCGTATCTACCATTTGGACAGTTTTTTTAAGGCTAATCACCAATTGTGATGTAATAATTTATTATGTAATAGTTAGATGTTTTCCTGTAGTTATTTTTTTCATTGTCAGTCAGTGGCGGTGTGTGATTACAGCCGCCACTCGCTATGTACAGAGCAGTGACTGAAGCTGCGCTGACCGCACCCTTACGACTAAAACCCGGAGCTGCCAGGTGGCATGAAGTTCATTTTCTCCTGGCAGCGCTATTAAACTGCAGATTTGCCCCAATTTGGCCATCTGTAGATCTAAAGAGACCATTTTTCTTAACAGGACCTTTGCGCAGCACTCGGAAGCTGTATAGTTGCTTTGTTTACTGATCTACACAGTGTTTTACCTGATATCAAACCAAGTTAAAGGCCATCTGTAAGAAGGATCAAGCCTCCTAAACCATCTATAAGGGCATGTAGGTCATAGAAAGTTGAATAAAATGATACCATGATATCTGAGAGAAATCCATGTTTTTTTCTATATGTAAATAAGCTGTTAAGATCTATGGGCCAGACATAGATCTCCCCGAGAATCTGCCTCCAGTGCTTGTTGTAAATGAAATAGGGTGTTACCAGTTTGATATGTACTTGTTGCTTTCTGCTCTCTGGATCTCACAGCAGAGCTGTGGGTGTTTAAAACTGACATATTTCAGCATGAAACACACCTGCAGGTATCTTTTCAGTGCTTCAGCTTCCATCTCACAGGATGCCAGTTCTGGAATACAGCAGAGCTGTGAGAGCTGCAGCAAATGTGTTTCAGTTCTACTGTTCTGAGTTAGTTACATGTTTCACATTGACAACACTCAAGTCAATTTTACTAAAAATCAGCTCTGGAGGCAGATTCTCATACAGATCTTAGTCCCGCCCATAGAGCTTAACACCCCTATTATTATGGATTTCTCAGGAATAAGACAAGAGATTGCAGATAGCAAGGTATCATTTTATTCAGTTTCCTATGACCCACATGCCCATATAGGTGGCTTAGGAGGGTTGAATCTACTGACAGAATCCCTTGAGTAAGCTTTTCTGGTATAAAATATAATGAAAATATACTTACTTTGTACTGGTATGATGTTCGGTTTAGTGAGATGAAATGGTAACCTGAAAAAGGTTTTAAATCAATTTGTTAAATGTATTAAAGTTTTGACAACAAATTTGTTATTTTTTCAAACTTTCAGCAAAGTGTGCTGCATCTGTATGGCTCGATAGTTGTGCAGGACCACAGCCGAACCATTCAATGCCTACGAGACTGACACACAGAGCAGAATACATGCCTAGCTCCATCAGTCCATTGAATGGGTAATAAGTCTTTAGTGGGAAAACATCTTTCAGGCAACATATAAATGAGAAAATGATCAGATGTTTAAATCAGATTTTTACGTTCAATTTATGCCTTACAATTTTTTTTTCAATATTCCATATCATTATTAAAAAATCTGCAATTTTCTCACTGACCAATAGGCCCTAGACTCCCTTTTTTCCGTACAGATGACTTTTCAGCAGTCTACACACTATATTGCACTGAAAGTTAACACTTTTATTAATAGACAACACAGGATACACCATTCACCATAGGTGATGTCACAGCTCACCTCCTCACCCTCACTTCCTAATTCCCTTTGCCCCGATGAGAGCATGCCTAGATAATACTTCTACGCAAATGATTAGGGTCCGAATCAGTATATTGTTGCTAATATCTATGTAGCTGCTGAAAAGAGCAGGAGATAGGAGTCAAACATAAGGCCAAGAAGATAGTTTGAAAATACCAAGATGTTTTAATTATTATTAATATTGTGGTATAAAAACAAATACATTAAAACATAAAAACCCGATTTGCATATTAAGGCTTTTTTTTATGACACATTCCTTTTAACTTCGTTAGATACAAGATGCCATTGCTTATCTATGTGGTTTTACTCTAGCCTACAAGAAAGCTTAGACATCAGCAATTTACTTTTGGGGCGATTTATCACGTATTCCGAAAAAGGAAAGTATGACATTAAATAAATGGAGAGATATATTTTCTCTCTCCTAGGTTCATTTCATAGGTAAAGTAGATGCGTCGTCTTACTTTTTAGAATGACTTACTTTTGAGATACCGGTGGCCCCAGCGGAGGAGGCTCATTTCCTGCACTTTGTATTCTGGTGCGTTGGATAATTTGGGGCTTCTCTACAATATTTAAAAAATAGAAAAGATATTTCTTATTATATAAAGTGATGTCATTGAAAAAAATAATCTTAATCAGCAGCTTATCTCCCCCCCAAAAGCAAAAAGATTGGGCTTTGGAGTTTAAATTGCCTGATTCTTCTCTTACCTGACATTTTTAGGATTTCCAGAAACAACAGGAAGTTAGAGTCTAAAGAAGCCCCAGTGGCCGGTGTGACAATTGCAAGATTTCTATTTTATATGTTTAATACAGTTTGTGATATTGAAAAAAAAAACACATTTAACACAAAAATCTTATTTAAAGTTAAGTAAGTTTTTGATAACATATTCCTTTTAATGAACAGTATTGAAAAAGCATTCTTTTTTTTTTTCATTTTTGCCTTCCTGCAGTTAAGCAGCCATACTTTTTTTTTTTATTATTATTTTATATCGTTCACTGATGCAGATGTATCACACTTAATTTTATGTGGGAGAAATTATTTTATTTTTTTACTACTTTTAGGAGGTTGAACGAAACTACTGTGCATTTTATATATAGTTTTGAGAGATGCAAATAAAAAAAAAGGTTTTTGGGATAAATTTTTTTAGCTTATATTTTATGATGTTCACGTTTCACAATAAATGACCTGATTAATTAATTATTCAGGTTATTATGGCTGTGTGGGTACCATAATTTAATATACATACATACATGCATACATATATCTACAGGTAACTTTGACATAGTGGGAATAACCGAGACATGGTTAGATGAAAGCTATGACTGGGCAGTTAACTTACAGGGTTACAGTCTGTTTAGAAAGGATCGTAAAAATCGGAGAGGAGGAGGGGTTTGTCTCTATGTAAAGTCTTGTCTAAAGTCCACTTTAAGGGAGGATATTAGCGAAGGAAATGAGGATGTCGAGTCCATATGGGTCGAAATTCATGGAGGGAAAAATGGTAACAAAATTCTCATTGGGGTCTGTTACAAACCCCCAAATATAACAGAAAGCATGGAAAGTCTACTTCTAAAGCAGATAGATGAAGCTGCAACCCATAATGAGGTCCTGGTTATGGGGGACTTTAACTACCCGGATATTAACTGGGAAACAGAAACCTGTGAAACCCATAAAGGCAACAGGTTTCTGCTAATAACCAAGAAAAATTATCTTTCACAATTGGTGCAGAATCCAACCAGAGGAGCAGCACTTTTAGACCTAATACTATCTAATAGACCTGACAGAATAACAAATCTGCAGGTGGTTGGGCATTTAGGAAATAGCGACCACAATATTGTACAGTTTCACCTGTCTTTCACTAGGGGGACTTGTCAGGGAGTCACAAAAACACTGAACTTTAGGAAGGCAAAGTTTGATCAGCTTAGAGATGCCCTTAATCTGGTAGACTGGGACAATATCCTCAGAAATGAGAATACAGATAATAAATGGGAAATGTTTAAGAACATCCTAAATAGGCAGTGTAAGCGGTTTATACCTTGTGGGAATAAAAGGACTAGAAATAGGAAAAACCCAATGTGGCTAAACAAAGAAGTAAGACAGGCAATTAACAGTAAAAAGAAAGCATTTGCACTACTAAAGCAGGATGGCACCATTGAAGCTCTAAAAAACTATAGGGAGAAAAATACTTTATCTAAAAAACTAATTAAAGCTGCCAAAAAGGAAACAGAGAAGCACATTGCTAAGGAGAGTAAAACTAATCCCAAACTGTTCTTCAACTATATCAATAGTAAAAGAATAAAAACTGAAAATGTAGGCCCCTTAAAAAATAGTGAGGAAAGAATGGTTGTAGATGACGAGGAAAAAGCTAACATATTAAACACCTTCTTCTCCACGGTATTCACGGTGGAAAATGAAATGCTAGGTGAAATCCCAAGAAACAATGAAAACCCTATATTAAGGGTCACCAATCTAACCCAAGAAGAGGTGCGAAACCGGCTAAATAAGATTAAAACAGATAAATCTCCGGGTCCGGATGGCATACACCCACGAGTACTAAGAGAACTAAGTAATGTAATAGATAAACCATTATTTCTTATTTTTAGGGACTCTATAGCGACAGGGTCTGTTCCGCAGGATTGGCGCATAGCAAATGTGGTGCCAATATTCAAAAAGGGCTCTAAAAGTGAACCTGGAAATTATAGGCCAGTAAGTCTAACCTCTATTGTTGGTAAAATATTTGAAGGGTTTCTGAGGGATGTTATTCTGGATTATCTCAATGAGAATAACTGTTTAACTCCATATCAGCATGGGTTTATGAGAAATCGCTCCTGTCAAACCAATCTAATCAGTTTTTATGAAGAGGTAAGCTATAGGCTGGACCACGGTGAGTCATTGGACGTGGTATATCTCGATTTTTCCAAAGCGTTTGATACCGTGCCGCACAAGAGGTTGGTACACAAAATGAGAATGCTCGGTCTGGGGGAAAATGTGTGTAAATGGGTTAGTAACTGGCTTAGTGATAGAAAGCAGAGGGTGGTTATAAATGGTATAAGTCTCTAACTGGGTCGCTGTGACCAGTGGGGTACCGCAGGGGTCGGTATTGGGACCTGTTCTCTTCAACATATTCATTAATGATCTGGTAGAAGGTTTACACAGTAAAATATCGATATTTGCAGATGATACAAAACTATGTAAAGCAGTTAATACAAGAGAAGATAGTATTCTGCTACAGATGGATCTGGATAAGTTGGAAACTTGGGCTGAAAGGTGGCAGATGAGGTTTAACAATGATAAATGTAAGGTTATACACATGGGAAGAAGGAATCAATGTCACCATTACACACTGAATGGGAAACCACTGGGTAAATCTGACAGGGAGAAGGACTTGGGGATCCTAGTTAATGATAAACTTACCTGGAGCAGCCAGTGCCAGGCAGCAGCTGCCAAGGCAAACAGGATCATGGGGTGCATTAAAAGAGGTCTGGATACACATGATGAGAGCATTATACTGCCTCTGTACAAATCCCTAGTTAGACCGCACATGGAGTACTGTGTCCAGTTTTGGGCACCGGTGCTCAGGAAGGATATAATGGAACTAGAGAGAGTACAAACGAGGGCAACAAAATTAATAAAGGGGATGGGAGAACTACAATACCCAGATAGATTAGCGAAATTAGGATTATTTAGTCTAGAAAAAAGACGACTGAGAGGCGATCTAATAACCATGTATAAGTATATAAGGGGACAATACAAATATCTCGCTGAGGATCTGTTTATACCAAGGAAGGTGACGGGCACAAGGGGGCATTCTTTGCGTCTGGAGGAGAGAAGGTTTTTCCACCAACATAGAAGAGGATTCTTTACTGTTAGGGCAGTGAGAATCTGGAATTGCTTGCCTGAGGAGGTGGTGATGGCGAACTCAGTCGAGGGGTTCAAGAGAGGCCTGGATGTCTTCCTGGAGCAGAACAATATTGTATCATACAATTAGGTTCTGTAGAAGGACGTAGATCTGGGGATTTATTATGATGGAATATAGGCTGAACTGGATGGACAAATGTCTTTTTTCGGCCTTACTATGTTATGTTACTATGTTATATATAATGCAGTTGCAATAAAATTTACTTTATTTAAAAAAAATATATATTGTTTTAATATTTATGGTTGTTTTCTCCTTTTGTTACATTTTTTATAAAAAAATTTAAAATACATTTTCTATTTATGTGTGTTTGTTATATAATATGTCCCCTAAGAGGTAAAAAAAAATCTCTGGGGGACTTTTTTTTAATTGCTTCCTTTTTCACTGTAACTGAGGCATCTTCTAGTCACTGGGAAAAAAAACACCATACTACTGATACTTCTACTTATTACAGAGAGCTAATTAGTCGCCATGTGGATGACAAAAGATGGCGGAAATGGTGATAATCTGCTTAGGATTTTTCTCCAGGGTGCTAGATTCCATTAATATAGCCAAGTCAAAAGACGGCAATGCAGTCTTACATCTACAGATACCCACACTGCCCACCGTCAAAAGGCAATGGGCAGTCATTAAGGGGTTACATATCCTACTAGGGCTTTCTAACTAGTAAATAGGTGTCCCCTGTGTAGGAATTAAAAGCAGTTACAAAGGGCATTTCTAAAGCATCATTAGACTAATGTTGGCCGAACCTGTCCATATCGGCAGTCTAATGTGTATGGGGGCTCCAGACAATTGACTTTCGGGGAGTTAAGGATCAGGCATGTCTGATTTCATGCGGCAAATCCTTTTGTTCTCCAACAGATAAGGGCGTCTCTCTGATAGATAACACAGGAGTAGTGATGTGTGGATCCACGGATGTTCAGGTCAGTCACGTAGGACCAAAGTTTATAAAAAAGTTTGATTCGGGTGCCAGAACAGTGCCTGAACTTAATCCTGAACCCGAACCCCATTCAAGTGAATGAAGGGGGCCCAGAACATCTGGAAGTTCCCATGCTGCCCTCTATGTGAAATTATGGGAAACATCTGTTCTGACCGGCGGTAACCTTACTGAAGTCACCGCCAGTCACAGCTGCTGGCCATCATTCCCACGCTGTCACACAGAGGACAGTGTGTGAGCCAGTTGGCTGTGACCAGCTGTGAAAAAGTTACAGCCAGTTAGGTGCCAGCAGATGACTACTCCTCTCTCTCGCAGCGAGAGCAGGTGATGCTGATGAGAGTATTCACCAGCTGGCACCTATGCATAGTAAGAAAGATGTCAGCATCAGTGACACATATAATTAATGCAGTAGGTGTGTAGCTTACATGTATTAACCTAATAAATAAAATTAAACAAATGGCATGAGGTCTCCTATATTTTTAATAGCCATCCAAGGGAAAGCAGACAGCTGGGGGCTGGTGTTATTATTCTCGGAAGAGGACGATATCCATGAAGCTTCCCAAACCATTAATATCAGCCGGCAGCTGTCTGGTGTGCCTTTACTGGTTATTAAAATACAAAAAAATGACATGGGGTCTGCCCAATTTCTAATAACCAGCAACGGGCTAAGCAGACAGCTGCGGACTGATATTAATAGGCTGGGAAGGGGCCATAGATATTGGCCCCCTCTCAGACAAATAACACCAGCCCTCAGTTGCCCCAGAAATGGAGCATCCATTAGCTGTGCCAATTTTGGCGGTTAGCCTCGGCTCTTCCTGCTTGCCTTGGTGTATTGGCTGTGGGGTAATATTTTGGGGTTGATGTCAGCTGTGAATTATCCGCGAGCGGGAAGAGCTGGGAAAAGCGCCAGAATTGATGCATCTAATGAATGCTCTACTTCTGGGGTGCTGCGGGCTGCTATTTTTAGGCTGTGAAAGGCCCAATAACCATGTTCCTTCCCAGCTTGAGAATTCCAGCCTCCAGCTGTCTGCTTAACCTGAGCTTGTTATGAAAAATGCAGGGGACTCTATGCTTATTTAAATAATTTAAAAAACGTTGTATGGGGCCCCCTGTTTTTGAGAACCAGCCAAGATAAAGCAGACAGCTGAGGGCTGCAGCTAATACTTGACATGGCTGTGATGGACGTGCCCACACTGGAAAAGCTTGCCGATTGGCTGCAGCCTTTAAATAAACTTTGTTCAGGCTGCTGAACCTGAACAGTAACATAGACTTTCATGAGAAGTCCGGTACGGACACTAACTTTACTGTTCTGGTTTGCTCATCTCTACATAGAAGCGCTTGGCCGAACATGCCGTCCTGTGTATGGGAAAATCAGTTTAGATGGCTGCCAGCTGAACGATTGGCAGAACCATTGTTTGGCCAACGGTCATCTAGTGTGTACATCCAGCTTTACACTAGAGCACCCAACAGACTTGTGAATTAACCAGACAATCTAGCACTGGCCCAGTTTAATTACAGATGTTTGCAGCAGCGAGACATCATGTGATCAACTAAATATTGGGGGGACCCTTCTAATAGTCCAATGTATAATATCTTTTAAATACAGTACGTTACAAAAATACGTCCAATGCACTTTTTGCTATTTGAAACGTGTTCTGAAATAAAGCTTTATTAAAGTGAAATATGGCAGATACTTAATCAGCCGCTGTGTCACTTTAATGATCAAATAGGACAATAGAAAGTACTGCAAGTAGGCAGAAAAAAAATGCATTTCTATAGATTAAAAATAAACTTACCAATATTGCTACTGATATCCCTTTGGGGTAAAACCAGCACTGGTTTCTTGAAATAGAGAAATAAGCATGGAGTTTTAAAGCTGTAATTCCAGGTAGCAGACTGTATGTACATAATGATACACGGTCAACAGTAATGTGGAATTGGTGCTTCACCGGCTGGTCTGAAACGGTTACACCAAGGATGTTTAAGTAGTTGGCAAAGCATAGTGGTAGTTGTAGTTTCACATCAGCCAGTGAGCGGTTTTGAAGAGATCCAGGGTTTCCATTTTATGCTAATGAGCTGGAAGTGCAGTGGGGTTGGACTCTGCACTTATAGCTCTCCTGACATTCTCCCTATTCCCTGCCCGGCCCGGTGTCGGCCTCCGGTCTCGGATGTGCAGTTCCCTATTGTCCCAGTGACCTGCCTCCCCTGTAAAAAAAAATGTGTGCAAGCCCCGGCAGTGTCTGAGATCTTCTACCGGAAGGGGGCGGCCCATGCGCAGCTCGATGGTAGGGGTATCGCATGCACCACTGACAGTGCTTGTACAGAATCTTGGGCAGGGGAGGCAGGTCACTGAGACAAGAGTGAACTGTCAGCCACACACCGTAGGCAGCCGGAGGGCAGGGAATAGAGAGAGAGGCAAGGAGCTGAAGGTTTAGTGCCCGCCCTGCTGCACTTGCGGCTCATCAGCAAACAAACTACAAAATGCTGGATTCCTTAAATACGGCAAAACAACATTTTTCCAAGCAAGGTAAGAATTTGATCAGCGTTACAGGATCTTTACACATTATGACTAGTTAGCATTAGGGTCATTATTTAGCAGTCAAAAATCCTGATGGCTGGTTCCCTTTAAGAAACGTTACAACCTTTATCACTAACATTATTTGTATTTTTCTTCTTATGCTTTTGATTGAATTCGTACACTGAACATTTCAGTGCTACAATAGTAGCCGTTCATGATAGCAGCATATTAACATCAATGCACACGTAGTTTTAGAATATTGCTTCATTACAAAATCACCATGGAAACCTCTGCCAGAAAAGCAGGAAGGGGTGATCGGCAGCCAATCAGCACGACCGGTGTCCACACTGTCTACATATTTAGAATGCCGGCGAGTCGCTGTGTCTAACCTCACTTTTCATTGCAAGTTACTAGAAAATAGCAATTACCAAAAATTAACACTGTAACAATTGGAAAAGAATCTAAATAATCACATTAGTCTGTGGTGCGACTACATTAGCAGGATCATCTCCCACATCTGCTCTCATGGGTAACATGAATTTGCAGGATTTTCACTCTTTTAGTTCACATTTCATATTCTTCCTTTTATGTGTAGTCAACGTAAACCCCTTAGACCCTACCCAACTGGACAATTTTTTTAACCCATTTTTAACTCCACCCCCCTCCCCCTTTTATTTTTTTTTAATTTTTTTAAGAACTATGGTGATGGGCATTGGCACTGGTGGCGGCATTTATGTGGCTAAACAGCAGCAATCGAACCTAACTGCATCATAAGAAACCAATTGGTGACTGCTATATTAATGTGGCGAATAGCGTTAGTTTAGCTAGGGCCACTGTTAAAATTTTGTGGTTTCATATGCTATACTGTTTCCTTGTGTGAATACGCTAGATATGTCAAAATCAGACACTCAGTCCTGAACTTCAGACACAATTCCTATGGGAAAGCCAGATCCATACTAGTTGTCAGGTTTTTTTTTTTCCGGGGAGGTGGACAGGGTTAGAATTTATTTTTTCAAATTTTTTTTTAGATTTTTTTTTTTAAATTCAGCATTAACTGTTAAAAGCGCGGTGCCTCTATGTTAGCACATTGAGATGGCATTGATGTGTGTGCCAAATTACTATAAATTTTTCACTAGAAAATAATCTTACCGGTTTCTGTGGGAGGAGGCTTATAGGCGGTTTAGGCCTTTTAGAGGAGACAAAAAGGGAAAACGCTTTACAAAAATGTAATGGCTCTGTCTTGATATTTTGTGCATTTGTACATTATTCCTTTTCTATCTTCTCATTTATGCCATACTTACAAATTTCGGGGAGAAGGTAATGGCTTGGGCTTTACAGCTGATTCAGAAGGGCTGGTAACTGTTTTAAAAAACAAAAAAACATACAATAAATTATGTAAGTTAGACAGGTTAATGGGAAAAACATAATTGCGTATTTCCAGATGCCTGGTGAATCAGTCACAACTGGACACAAAAATGTCTATTTTTTAAGATGCAAATTGCCTCTTCAGAGAGGAAGAGGAATTAAACTCCATAGCGCCACTAGGTGGAAGCCACCAGGTGGCGCTATAAAGTCTAAGTCCTCTTTCTCTCTGAAGAGGCAATTTGCATATTAAATTTCCCAGAGGAGCATTGCACGGCGAATAAGTCTCCTTACTTTGGCATGACAAAGCCGCTATGTCACTCTCCACAAGGAGAAACGTTATCCCTTGTTTTTTTTAGGATTACTGGAGCTTCTTCTTTTTTTGGATACCAGGATTTTTAAAATTGAAACTCCCTCATGCCAGATTATTGGACATTGCTTTATCTATATTAGTACTAAAATATATCTATAGATCTATTTTTATATACATTCATTGCATGCTTGCTGACCAAAAAAAAAAAAAAAATAATCAATATCTAGAAATGCCCGTGTATTTTCTTTTTTGGGCAAAATAAAAATCTTTCTCGTGATATTAAATGATTGGAAAAATTTTTTTGAAAGAAAAAAAATTCAACGCATTTAGGAAAGTTGCAGAAAAGCCTGAGATTTTCATAGCGGGTACTATTATGGCGGCATGCAGGTGAAGGCTCAGTGGATGATAGGAATACTTTAGTAAGGCTTTATAGTTTTCGATAAGTCTCATGTTTGTTTTGGAAAATTAGCTGATGAGAGATCGCTGAAAAAAAATCGCAGTGAGCCGCGTCACCTGCAAGGAAATCTGTAATCAAGGCTGCAGTGCGAAGCAGCGAGACCCCCGTATATAGAACGGACATTTGGCACATACTTTTTATATAGTAGATACAGTGTGATCCTTCTACTGTATAATTCCCAAGCTGAATTGTGTTATTTCCAATGAATGCTCCAGTTGCATAACTTTCCGCAACAAAACTGGCAGCAAGTTCACAACGTGTGAACATGTCCTTAGACGGTAACATTTTACACAGTAAAAGAAAACAGTCCAGTTGACTTACAATCCTCGCATACTTCATATTCGTCCTGGTCCTGAAAATATATATGAGAATATTTATGTAGCTTTTTGAGATTTTTAGTTTTTACCATTTTACTTCGCATAGTGTAAGTTTCTGTAAAACTCTTTGTACGGGCCTACGGTCAACGTTTTTAAAGGTCGAATTTTAAAGCGTAACTGCAGTGAAAGATTAATTTTTCAGAATGAACTTAGAACCATTTGAGCAAAGGTCTTTCCCTTTAAAGGGAACCTGACAGCAGCAGCCATTATCTGCCTCTAACCGCCAGAGGGGAAGTGGAGCTTCGCTCGCTGCTGTCAAGCTATTCAATGTCTTGGACAATCTCCGACAGTGGTATTTAATGTGCGCCGGGAGGCGCGTCACTCCACGTGCCCATCGGCGCACCTGTGACGGCATCACCGGGCGCCGATTGCTTGCCATGAAAGTCGGGGGTCTGTTGAAAGTAATCCCTCACACAACCCCATGTCCTAAAAATTACCAATGTTATGGGTCTCGAAAAATGGCGACACAAGACAATTTTCCTTTACGAATTTCTGAAATTTTTCCATCACTTCAATATTATTATTATTAGGTATTATTACAGTATTAAAAAAATATGCGTGTTTGGTATCTGTGTAATCGTACTGACCTGGAGAATCATACTGCCAGGTCAGTTTTACCTTATAGTAATTAAAACCTGGTAAATAAAAAATACAAAAAACTATTGTGGAATTGCACTTTCCCCCCCCCCCCAAATTTCAACGCACCTGGAATTTTGTTTCCCCTTTTCAGAGCATCACATGATAAAATGAATGATGTCATTCAAAAGTAAAACTCGTCCCGCAAAAAAAAAAACAAGCCCACATATGGCTATTATTTGGCTAGTCTCACACGTATACAGTACGCTACGCTGAGCAATGTGTCAGAACTTCTATCGGAATCCAAGACAAAGTCTCGACAGAGACATTCACTACTATGAAGCTGTCGGACTCATTTTGGGGCTTGTTGGTCCTCCGTACCGAAACTGATGGACACTGTCGGGATGGAGGCCAAAGTGACGTATTCGTCAGAGACAGAAATTGTGCAATAACTAATAATATTTAGAATGAATGATAACTGAATGGTGTAAAAACAATCAAAAAGCCTGAATATTTTGGGGGAAAATGTCTCCATATATTCATAAAAAATAAGTTCATTGGCAAAGTACAACTTGTCTACAGAAAACAAGACCTCATTCAGCCTTACCTGAGGAAGAAAAAAAGAAAACAACTTTATGATTCTCAGAATATGTTTTCAAAAACTATGAATGCACAAACTTAAGCATCCTGCTGATTTATGCCGACATGCCGTCATTATATAATATCAGCTGGGATCAAATACATCAGTGTTCTCTTTTGGGATTGCACACATACCGTATTTGATGGAGGAAATATTTTAGGTGGTAATATTGCCCTAAAATAAAAATATAGAAATCAAACATTAGGTTTTAGTTTATTAAATTTTTTATTGTTATTTAAAAAGTAACAGTGGTTATAATTTTTATTTCCTAAATCTATAGTACACAGGGAAATTAGAATCTTTGTAATATATCTCATCAGAATTGATCGGTCATTTTCAAAATTCTTAATTCCAAGGTAAAATCTGTATTGAGTGAGGACAGATTTGAAGAGTGAAGGAAGACGAGGAGGGAGGAGCTAGTCTCTAGCTCCTCCCTTCTCCCCACCCCCTCTACATAGAATCTTATCGGCACCAACTGCCTTCTCCTATCTCAGTAATGAAACAATCTGTGTTCATTGAATATAGATTTTACCCAGGAATTGAGACTTTTGGGAATGATCAGTCCAGGAGGAAAATATGTCCTATTGATTTATGAAATAAAAGTGTTGGTTACTCTTTAAAGTGGTTAACCAGGACTATTTTTTTTCCAACTACGGGCATAAGTATTAACACTCAGATAATTGCTACTGCTACCCTCCTGCCTGTCATGCCTGGTGCTGATCTCTAACGGCACAAAGTGGTCACAGATCACTCCTGCCGGCAATTCCGCTGACGTCCTGTCGATAGAGCAGCGGCTTTTCTAAAGGCCCCGTCACACATAGCGAGATCGCTAGCGAGATCGCTGCTGAGTCACAAGTTTTGTGATGCAACAGCGACCTCAGTAGCGATCTCGCTATGTGTGACACGTAGCAGCGATCAGGCTCCTGCTGTGAGATCGCTGCTCGTGTCGGAATGGGCTGGGCCATTTTTTGATCGCTGGATCTCCCGCTGACATAGCTGAATCGGCGTGTGTGACGCCGATTTAGCGATGTCTTCGCTGGTAACCAGGGTAAACATCGGGTTACTAAGCGCAGGGCCGCGCTTAGTAACCCGATGTTTACCCTGGTTACCATCGTTAAAGTAAAAAAAACAAACGCTACATACTTACCTACCGCTGTCTGTCCCCGGCGCTGTGCTTCTCTGGTCTGGCTGTGAGCGGCGGGCAGCCGGAAAGCAGAGCGGTGACGTCACTGCTCTGCTTTCCGGCCGCTGTGCTCACAGCCAGAGCAGAGAAGCCCAGCGCCGGGGACAGACAGCGGTAGGTAAGTATGTAGCGTTTGTTTTTTTAACTTTAACGATGGTAACCAGGGTAAACATCGGGTTACTAAGCGCGGCCCTGCGCTTAGTAACCCGATGTTTACCCTGGTTACCGGGGACCTCGGGATCGTTGGTCACTGGAGAGCTGTCTGTGTGACAGCTCTCCAGCGACCAAACAGCGACGCTGCAGCGATCCGGATCGTTGTCGGTATCGCTGCAGCGTCGCTAAAGTGTGACGGTACCTTTACACTCTGCTCTGGCGACATCATGCTGATTGGCAGCCGACTATCTGCGGAAAGTTGGCTGCCAATCAGCATGATACTAGCAGTCAAACCCCGTCAACAGAGCAGATCAGAAGAGGAGAGCTGCTCTGCTGACGTGGAGCCGCTGTATCAGGCTGTGAAGCCCTTTTCAGTTTTGCCTTTATAGTCAAGTTTTCACCACGTAATCGTTTGCTGAACAATAACTTTTATTTGATCGATGGCGACCAAACACTTGTCGACTTTAACATTCCAGAACACCTAGAATTTGCCTATAAAGGCAAAGCAAAATGCTACTTTACATACTTATATATCCCTCAATCGTCACAATCATAAGTCTGGGTGCAGCAATTACATGTTTAATAGACTTTTATATACCTCGTAGGCGGAGAGGGGGTTGGATTTGGCTGAAAAAAGAAAAAAATAAACAATTTCTAATTATAGAATCCATTAATCATGAGCAGAGTTATACGGCTGATATAAAGCGCTTAGTAGGTGTGCGGTTATGCTTTTATGTATATTACCTCATTTTCCGGGACTACATACAAATCTGAAAAAAAAAAATCATAATTTATTTTTAAAATTGCAAAAATTGATTTCTTTTCGGAAACTGCTTTAAAACCAATTCTCAAATATTTTTCTATCCCAGATTTATGTATATTTCAGTAGCGACACCTACCACTTCCACCGAGCTGGCTACTGTAAGAGTATATCATATCCAAGGTTTCCCGTGCTTTATGTCAGCCTGTTGAGCCCAAGTCATTAACCTTTTTATGCCGCAGCTATATTACGGGTTTTTTTTTTTTCGTTTTTGTTTTTGCTCCTCTTCCAAGAACCATATCTTTTTTTTATTTTTCCATCAATATAGTCAAATAAGGCCTGTTTTTTGAGGGACACTATGCACTTTTGAATGACCTAATTAATTTTACTATATAGTATACTGGAAAACAGGAAAAAAAAAATCAAACTGCAAAAAAAGTGCAATTTCAAAGTCGTTTATTGTTTTTTTTTTTATTTAGACTATATTGTAAAACTGATCTGGCAATATGATTCTCCGGGTCAGTATAAGTACGGAATTTTTTTTTTTTAATTTAAGAGGTGAAAATTTTGGGGGAAATTTGTAAGAAAAACACTTTTTGTTTTTGTCGCCAACGTTTTCAGTTTTTGGCATATGGGCCTGTATGAGGGCTTATTATTGGTGCCCTAAGCTGATATTTTTACCGATACCATTTTGGGGGTAGATACAATGTTTTGATCGCCTCTTATTGCATTTTATTGCAGTGATGCAGTGCCCCAAAAAACCCTTATTCTGGCGTTTTGTATTTTTTTCATTACTCAGTTTACGGATTAGATTAATTAACTTTATAGTTTCATAGATCAGACTTTTACAAACGCAGTGATGCCAAATATGTGTATTTTTTTAAATTGTTTTATTTATAATTCGGCAAAAGGGGGATGATTTGAATTTGATGGGTTTTTTTTTAAACTTTTTTTTTCCTGACTTTTCTCTGTATTTGTTAGTCCTTGTAGCTGCAATCGTCTGATCGCTTGTGCTATGCATAGCAACGCTTCAGTGGTTAAACAGAAATGATTGGATCTACCTCCGATCACTGCTGTTAGAAACAGATGCCGACTGTATAACACAGCCATTACACCATGTTTTGCGCTAGACCGGGTTGTACATTTTTTATTAATTATTTTTTTTAATTTTGCCCCCACCTCTAAACTATTCGCTTAGTATAAATACCACCAAAAGATGAGCAATTACAACCTTTTTGCAAGAGACACACTCTAAAGTGAATCAGCAGACCAGCGTGAAAAAACCGATTGCAAAATGGGTCTCATAAAAAAAAAAAAAACATTTTATTTCAATATTTTTAAAAGAATAAAATGACTGAACAAACCTAAATAAGACACAAACAGAGCACTCCTGAAAAAAGTGGTGCAAATGGTGGTGGAAATAAACTTAGCAGAGAATTATTTCATATGTATATTTACAGCAGGGCCTATCAACATTGTGGCCTCTAACCAAATACCCCTAAGTCAAAGAAAAAGGGAAACAATGACTATTGCTAAACAATTTTAGCTAAAAGATAGTTCAAAGTCTAATACTTATATCAAAGATGGTATGTGAGTGTATCGGCCGGGGTAGAGTGTACATGTGCTTGCCCACCAGCCCTAACGCACGTTTCACCCAACGCTTCATCAGGGGAGTGTATGTACGAAATCATATGAAATCATTCTCTGCCAAGTTTACTTACATGCATGCTGGCTCCACCTTTTTTTTCAGGAGTGATCTGTTTGTGTCTTATTTAATGTTTGTTCAGTCATATTATTCTTTAAAAAAAAATGAAATAAAATGTTATTTTTTATGAGACCTATTTTGCACTCGATTTTCTCATGTTGGTCTGCTTATTCACTTAGTATATACAGTTATATGAAAAAGTTTGGGCACCCCTATTAATCTTAAGCTTAATGTTTTCTAAAAATTATTTTTTTTTTGCAACAGCTATCTCAGTTTCATATATCTAATAACTGTTGGACACAGTAATGTTTCTGCCTTGAAATGAGGTTTATTGTACTAACAGAAAATGTGCAATCTGCATTCAAACAAAATTTGACAGGTGCATAAGTATGGGCACCCCACCAGAAAAGTGACATTAATATTTAGTAGATCCTCCTTTTGCAAAAATAACAGCCTCTAGTCGCTTCCTGTAGCTTTTAATGAGTTCCTGGATTCTCGGTAAAGGTATTTTTGACCATTCCTCTTTACAAAAAAATTCCAGTTCAGTTAAGTTTGATGGTCGCCGAGCATGGACAGCCCTCTTCAAATGATCCCACAGATGTTCAATGATATTCAGGTCTGGGGACTGGGATGGCCATTCCAGAACAGTGCAATTGTTCCTCTGCATGAATGCCTGAGTAGATTTGGATTTTGGATCATTGTCTTGCTGAAAGATCCATCCCCTGCGTAACTTCAACTTTGTCACTGATTCATGAACATTATTGTCAAGAATCTGCTGATACTGACAGGAATCCATGCGTCCCTCAACTTTAACAAGATTCCCGGTGCCGGCATTGGCCACACAGCCCCAAAGCATGATGGAACCTCCACCAAATTTTACTGTGGGTAGCAAGTGTTTTTCTTGGAATGCTGTATTTTTTGGCCACCATGCATAACACCTTTTTGTATGACCAAACAACTCAATCTTGGTTTCATCAGTCCACAGGACCTTCTTCCAAAAAGAAATTGGCTTCTCCAAATGTGCTTTTGCATACGTCAGCCGACTCTGTTTGTGGCGTGCTTGCAGAAACGGCTTCTTTCGTATCACTCTCCCATACAGCTTCTCCTTGTGCAAAGTGCGTTGTATAGTTGACTGATGCACAGTGACACCATCTGCAGCAAGTTGATGCTGCAGCTCTCTGGAGGTGGTCTGAGGATTGTCCTTGACTGATCTCACCATTCTTCTTCTCTGCCTTTCTGATGTTTTTCTTGGCCTGCCACTTCTGGCCTTAACAAGAACTGTACCTGTGTTCTTCCATTTCCTTACTACCGTATTTTTCGGACTATAAGACGCACCGGACCATAAGACGCACCCCAAATTTGGGGTGAAAATTGCAGAAAAAAAGATTTTTTATAAGATGGGGGTCCGTCTTATTGTCCGAATTTACAGTATCTTACCTGAGGGCTGGTGGCGGCAGAGCAGGGTCACAGGAGGCAAGGTGTCGGCAGAGGTGGGGTGATGCTGGGATCAGGAGGTGCTGGGATGAGAAGGTGCTGGGATGAGAAGGTGCTGGGATGAGAAGGTGCTGGGATGAGAAGGTGCTGGGATGAGAAGGTGCTGGGATCAGGAGGTGCTGGGATGAGAAGGTGCTGGGATCAGGAGGTGCTGGGATCAGGAGGTGCTGGGATCAGGAGGTGCTGGGATCAGGAGGTGCAGTGAGAGGTATGGCGTGAGAGGGGTCCCAGGCTTACCGTGCAGGCTTCCGGTGGCAGAGGTGCAGCGGCAGAGGAGGCGCAGTAAGTGGGGTCCCTTTTTCCGGTGAGGTGATGGTGCAGCAGCCCGGTAAGCAGGAGAGCCGGGTGAATCCTGTTGTTAGCGGTGGTGGCGGCCATTTTCCTGAGGCCGCGCGTGCGCAGATGGAGCGCTCTGCTTCCCGGGCTTCAGGAAAATGGCCGCGGGAGGCCGCGTGTGCGCAGATGGAGATCGCGGCGGCCATTTTCCTGAAGCCCCGGGAAGCAGAGCGCTCCATCTGCGCACGCGCGGCCTCAGGAAAATGGCCGCCACCACCGCTAACGGCAGGATTCACCCGGCTCTCCTGCTTACCGGGCTGCTGCACCATCACCTTACCGGAGAAAGGGACCCCACTTACTACGCCTCCTCTGCCGCCGCACCTCTGCCGCCACGGTAAGGCCTGCATTTCGACTATTAGACGCACCCCCCATTTTCCCCCCTTTTTTGGGGGGGAAAAAGTGCGTCTTGTAGTCCGAAAAATACGGTATGTTCCTCGCAGTGGAAATTGACAGGTTAAATCTCTGAAACAGCTTTTTGTATCCTTCCCCTGAACAACTATGTTGAATAATCTTTGTTTTCAGATCATTAGACAGTTGTTTTGAGGAGCCCATGATGCCACTCTTCAGAGGAGATTCAAACAGGAGAACAACTTGCAAGTGGCCACTTTAAGTAGCTTTTCTCATGATTGCATACACCTGGCTATGAAGTTCAACGCTCAATGAGGTTAGAAAACCAAAAAAAGTGTTTTAGTAAGTCAGTAAAAAGTAGGTAGGAGTATTTAAAACAAGAAAATGATAAGGGTGCCCATACTTATGCACCTGTCAGATTTTGTTTGAATGCAGATTGCACATTTTCTGTTAGTACAATAAACCTCATTTCAAGGCAGAAACATTACTGTGTCCAACAGTTATTAGATATATGAAACTGAAATAGCTATTGCAAAATAAAAAAACTATTTTTGTAAAACATTAAGCTTAAGATTAATAGGGGTGCCCAAACTTTTTCATATTACTGTAGATAGTTCCTTTTTCTCAGTTCTAGACATTTGTGACTTTTTTTTTAGTTTCTAATAGACAATTTTAGCTAAAAATAAGACGAGACGAGAAGACAATGTAAAGGCTGCATTTCATCCTAAAACCACTATTGATATAGGAATAGATCTAGCAAGAGACTTTATCCAGATCCCACAGGAGGGAGCTCTTGACTTACATATCGGAAGGAAACTCTATGGGCTGTGCCGTTATCATAAATCAGGTTCATATAGCGAAACATTACTGAAAAGAAACTTTGCATGCAAAATCAAAGATTTAGGAACCCCCGGTGCAATAATCAGTATAATCTGAAATATGTAAACTATCTGGGATATTATAGTCATGTTACATTAATGATATCATATATATTTACCTTGATCTTCTGTTTCAGCGGGTCGAATGGTGGAAGGTTTTACAGGGGGTGGAGGGCCGGGTTTGTTCTGTCGGTTCACTGTTGGAGCTGGAGAGAAACATTAGAGTTGAATCATAGCGCGATGGAAAACAAAGACAAGTGCTCCAAGGTCCCCAACACTTCATCCCAAAGTAATGGAGACAATACACTTTATGGATCATATTAATGGACCAGTGAACAGATATTCCTATTCATTCGTCGTGTGTATGAACTTAAAAGTAATTGATATCGGCAGCACATTATCCCGTGTAAACAGGTCATGTGCTGCTGAGAAGACATTTTATGGGCACAGAACGATTGTATTAACGATCCTTCTGCACGCTTGGAATGTTCCGTCAGTCTGTCTAAACAGGTTGGTTAACGACCGCGAATCAGCTTGCTTGTAGCCAATCGACAATAGTTATCGGAGAGGATTGGCCCATGTGAAAAGTGGGATTAGATCAGGATCAAATGCTCATTTGTCTGACTGCTAACTCTCATGTAATTTCAATAGTGAGAGCAGAGAAAAAGTCCCTGCCAGACATCTTTGGCAGGTGCTTAATTCCCACAGAAAAGATCATCTGTTGTGAAAGTCGTGAAGCCTACACAAAAAGAGAAACAGACAAGGTCCTAAGAAAGGGGATCACCACAACAAGGATATGGCAAAAAAATATATACACAGCTTTATTGAAATATATATACAAACAAGGGTAACAAACACATAGACATATAAAAACACTTAAAAAGCATACAAATGCTATAGACAACAGCCCCTAATACGGCCGTACCCCACATAGGACTCGAATCATATACACATAATGTAATAACCTAGAACCAAATTGCTCATAGAATGAAAGAAATAGGCCAAGCTACCTAGGCACTCCCCTGGGTACTACAAATGGAAACAGACCACTGATAGTGTGAATGCAAAATAGCAAAAGTATAAAGCCCACATAGACATACAAATCCCTGCACTACAAGTGCTAGATAAGGGACACACATATACAAACCTGCCTAGCATGTAGAGTCGACAGGTGTGTACAAAACGGTACATAAATGTCAAGCAGCAAAAAGTATCAGCATAGTGCCTCAATAGCATGTGACCAACAATCTAACATGCCACTATACAGAAAAATAGCACCAAGATAGTATAAGCTGTAGAGATAGCATATTACCCAGGGCACATAATGCCCAAGCCTATAGCGCCTGGAAAAAGAGTCCTAATGTGGGCTACAAGGAGACCCAACGCGTATCGCCACCACACCGCGCAGCTTCGTCAGGGGTCTCAGGTCCTGGTGGTATCCCATGATCTGTGGTGCCCCCTTTCCATTATATGCATACTGAAAGTCGTGAAGCCCCCATGCAAATTAGATTTTGGGCACCTGTGAACACCGGTTATTTAGGCAGTATTATTTAGACAATATATGGTGGTATTATTATTTAGGCACTGTGTAGAACTTACTATTGGTGGCATTATGTAGCTATTGTAAAGAAGCATTATATAGGCACAGTATAGTGCTATTATTTGAGTGCTGTATTTATGACTTTGTCGTGTTAATCTTTTAGGAACAGTATCATGCTGTTTTTTGGAATGATACTATATTCTTACTATATTTATTATAGTATCCAACTTAGGCCTTATTCACACATCCATTCTTCTTGTAGGAGATTCTGCTGTATTTTTCACAGATAGTCTTTCATAGCTATGAGTGCTATGAGGTAGTTCATGTATCTGTGATCTTTTGCAGACCATGTGATCGATGCAACAATCTCATGCCTGATATTAATTCGAGTGTCGGATCAAAACTGGCAATGTAAATTTATGGGTCAGTGGAAAAAAAAAAAATTAGACTGCACTCTGATGCCATTCAAATGCAGTCCAATTTTCAAGGATTGATAGATAGAAGAGGGAGGACAAAACTTTTTTCCATACTTATGAGGGGACGTTATGAAAATTGTACCAAACTGATGAAACTCGGATGAAAATCACTGATCAAACTTGATCCATTTTTCTCGTCCATCAACATAACTGATGTGTGAATGAGGCCTTAGTTTGAAAACAAAGAGGATGGAGCACATTGTCCAGTGTTCTATGGACGTGGAAATGGACACGAATGGAATGAAGAAATTATCACTTTTTAGGGAAAACAGACATTAAAGTAAGGGGTCCCCACTTTGGATACCCCTTTAACTGTTTATTCTATGTGGCTCTTATAGTGGGACTGAATCCAACCATGTATACAGTTTATTTGATTGTTGGCTATTGTAATGCTGTTTCCCGTATCAGTCAGTATTCTTTCCAAGAGCATCAGAAACGTCACCCAATATAACATTCCTGTACAATTGCTAAATATATGAAATGTCAGGATTAACAAAGCTCTTACGTTTCTTGGGTGGATCCTTGGTGGGTTCAATATAGTTTTCAGTGTCTGGCACAATGTAGTTTTCCTGAAAGAGAGACCATATACACACTGAGAGAAAGACCGCTGGTCGAATCCTGTATTTTTTGTGATGTTCTCTGTCCCTTCTTCTGCGTTTTCTCAATCAAAACTATTTGCAAAAATTTGAACTTTATTTATTTTTTTTATTTTTTTTTACACATACCATTTCTATTTGCCTTTTTCCTTTTTAACACCATTAACTTTATGGTGTTTTTCTACAGTATTTCTGTTCTAATTGTAAACATTTATTTAACAGTAATATTTTCAGATCACTGCATGATATATGGCTGTACATAAAAAAAAGGAGCATCTATCTTTCAGGCATACAGTGGGGCAAAAAGGTATTTAGTCAGTCAGCAATAGTGCAAGTTCCACCACTTAAAAAGATGAGAGGCGTCTGTAATTTACATCATAGGTAGACCTCAACTATGGGAGACAAACTGAGAAAAAAAAATCCAGAAAATCACATTGTCTGTTTTTTTAACATTTTATTTGCATATTATGGTGGAAAATAAGTATTTGGTCAGAAACAAAATTTCATCTCAATACTTTGTAATATATCCTTTGTTTGCAATGACAGAGGTCAAACGTTTTCTGTAAGTCTTCACAAGGTTGCCACACACTGTTGTTGGTATGTTGGCCCATTCCTCCATGCAGATCTCCTCTAGAGCAGTGATGTTTTTGGCTTTTCGCTTGGCAACACGGACTTTCAACTCCCTCCAAAGGTTTTCTATAGGGTTGAGATCTGGAGACTGGCTAGGCCACTCCAGGACCTTGAAATGCTTCTTACGAAGCCACTCCTTCGTTGCCCTGGCGGTGTGCTTTGGATCATTGTCATGTTGAAAGACCCAGCCACGTTTCATCTTCAATGCCCTTGCTGATGGAAGGAGGTTTGCACTCAAAATCTCACGATACATGGCCCCATTCATTCTTTCATGTACCCGGATCAGTCGTCCTGGCCCCTTTGCAGAGAAACAGCCCCAAAGCATGATGTTTCCACCACCATGCTTTACAGTAGGTATGGTGTTTGATGGATGCAACTCAGTATTCTTTTTCCTCCAAATACGACAAGTTGTGTTTCTACCAAACAGTTCCAGTTTAGTTTCATCAGACCATAGGACATTCTCCCAAAACTCCTCTGGATCATCCAAATGCTCTCTAGCAAACTTCAGACGGGCCCGGACATGTACTGGCTTAAGCAGTGGGACACGTCTGGCACTGCAGGATCTGAGTCCATGGTGGCATAGTGTGTTACTTATGGTAGGCCTTGTTACATTGGTCCCAGCTCTCTGCAGTTCATTCACTAGGTCCCCCCGCGTGGTTCTGGGATTTTTGCTCACCGTTCTTGTGATCATTCTGACCCCACGGGGTGGGATTTTTCGTGGAGCCCCAGATCGAGGGAGATTATCAGTGGTCTTGTATGTCTTCAATTTTCTAATTATTGCTCCCACTGTTGATTTCTTCACTCCAGGCTGGTTGGCTATTGCAGATTCAGTCTTCCCAGCCTGGTGCAGGGCTACAATTTTGTTTCTGGTGTCCTTTGACAGCTCTTTGGTCTTCACCATAGTGTAGTTTGGAGTCAGACTGTTTGAGGGTGTGTACAGGTGTCTTTTTATACTGATAACAAGTTTAAACAGGTGCCATTACTACAGGTAATGAGTGGAGGAAAGAGGAGACTCTTAAAGAAGAAGTTACGGGTCTGTGAGAGCCAGAAATCTTGATTGTTTGTTTCTGACCAAATACTTATTTTCCACCATAATATGCAAAAAAATGATAAAAAAACAGACAATGTGATTTTCTGGATTTTTTTTTCTCAGTTTGTCTCCCATAGTTGAGTGTAAATTACAGACGCCTTTCATCTTTTTAAGTGGTGGAACTTGCACTATTGCTGACTGACTAAATACTTTTTTGCCCCACTGTACATAATTTATGTCCTAACAGGAATCCTTAAAGGGAATCTGTCACAAGGTTTTTATTATGTAATCTGAAAGCAGCGTAATGTAGAGATAAAGTCCCTGTCTGATTATAGCGACGTGTTACTTACTGGGCTTCTTACTGTAGTTGTTATAAAAACTTTGCTTTATCAGTAGGAAATTAATCACTAGAGGATTGGCATTACTACCAGGTAGTCAAACCACGCCCCCCACCACTGATTGGCCGCTTTGTGGAAATTCTGCATAGGCAGAAAGCAGCCAATCAGTGATGTGGGCGGGGTTACACAGAGCTCAGTGTTCACAGAATTGGTAGATCAGATAGAACAGTTTTTAATTAACATTTTAGCAGTAAAGTGATACATCTCTGGAATCGGGATCTTTGCCCCTACATCATGTTGCCCTCAGATGGGGTAGAAAAAGCTGGTGACAAATTCCGTTTAAGGAGCACAGACTTAACAGGTTCAGTTAAGTTTCCTCTTAATTTTTGCAAGATTCGCTGATGATCTAATATGTTTGAGTTTAAACCAAGTCTTCCTCGATTTCTGTTTTTGGATTCCAACATGCCCAATCATTTCTCCTCTTATGATATAAGTTGCTGCCAGAGGAGTTAGATAGCAGTTCATTCCCTCTTCTCAAATGGTAATAAATAAATCTAATTAACAGATGATATATTCTGAAAAAAATATTTTTCTTTCTCCACCTTTTCCAATTTGTTTACTGCTTCACTTCTTCTTGCACTTCCATCTTGGCACTTCTACGAGTGACTTCTGAATGACATTTTGCACAAATCATTTCACCAGTTTACCAAACTGCAAAGTAACAGCCCAGTCCATCTATTTTATCTCAGCATTTTCCCGTTTAGTTGGGAGTCGTCCTTGCCCGGTAGAACTCATAAGGTACCATCACATTTAGCGACGCTGCAGCGATACCGATCGCTGCAGCGTCGCTGTTTGGTCGCTGGAGAGCTATCACACAGACAGCTCTCCAGCGACCAACGATGCCGAAGTCATACTTACTACATACTACATACTTACATTCCGGTGTCTGTCGTGTCCCCCGGCGTTCTGCTTCCCTGCACTGTGTAAGTGCTGGCCGTAAAAGCAGAGCGGTGACATCACCGCTGTAATCTGCTTTACGGCCGGCCGGCACTGACACAGGATGCAGGAGGAGTGCAGGGAAGCAGAACGCCGGGGGATGCCACAGACACCGGAATGTAAGTATGTAGGTGTTTTTTTTTTTACATTTACACTGGTAACCAGGGTAAACATTGGGTTACTAAGCGCGGCCCTGCGCTTAATAACCCGATGTTTACCCTGGTTACCAGTGAAGACATCGCTGGATCAGCGTCACACACGCAGGTTCAGCGATGTCTGTGGGAGATCCAGCGACGAAATAAAGTTCTGGACTTTCTGCTCCGACCAACGATGTCACAGCAGGATCCAGATCGCTGCTGCCTGTCAAACACAACGATATCGCTATCCAGGACGCTGCAATGTCACGGATCGCTAGCGATATCGTTGTGAAGTTGGTAAGTGTGACGGTACCTGTAGGTAAGAATAAAGCCTTAGACATTCTACGCCATATGTCCATGAGCCGCTGAACCTTAGGCTTCAGTCTGCGGCGGCGTTACCTCTTTAGCATGCTTGCACAGTGGAGATTATGAGATGGACTTGATATCATTATCGACGACATGTACATGTGAAGCAGGATCATGCTAAGATAGATCCTGCATCAGATGCATGACATGTTTAAACCAGAAACCCCATGTTACAATCACAACCGAAACGTAGATGATGCGGTGGTTTTGGAGCTCGGTCTCAGAAAAAGCAAAGATCCCCCCACCATAAAGAAACAGAATGAAATTTTTCAGCACAAAGTTTGAAAATTTACATTTTAGTTAAACCATTAGTGAACACCACATAGTGACATTCATTAGCGGTTTTACCTTGGGAAAGTCTTATATATTTACAAAGACCATGAAACCGGTTAGACCAGCAGAGAATGACTTAATTATGAATGTGGTTTAGCAGAAGCAGAGAGATGGAAACGTCCCGTCACCTAGCAGAGCAACTACTATGGCAGTGCAAAAATCTCCACAGACGTGGTTGAATACAGTTATACGCTTAATTTACAAATTGCATAGTTGTAGACTACCTGCCTAATAGAAAGGTCCTTGACCTTAAATAAATGATCCTAACCGGGAACTTGACCCTAGAGAGACGCTTGTAAGCCCCCACCACATGTAACCCATGTATACAATTGAGATGCTTAACTCCTTCTAGACATATGACTTACAGTTGTATCATATGTCATGTACCTGCCTTTGATGTGTGCTCACAAGTCGAGCTCCCATCTTTCCCGTCAGATGGTGGAAGATTTATTCACCCATTGTCTGCCTCTAACAGTTGAGCTCTGACTGCAGCTGTTAACATGTTAAATGCCTCTGTTAATCTCAGACAGCATTTAATACCTACCGGCAGGGAAGGGGGGGTGCGTCATTCTATGTCCATCGGCATATGTATGACATGATCGTGGGGCACTGATGGGTTGCCATGACAGCCAGGGGTCTATGGCAGGAAACCCAGGAAAACCCCATTGCTTACAAAGAGACATAAAAAAAGCTAGACTGCAAATTTCCAAAATGTACATGATTCAACAAAAACCCTTCTTGGAAAGTGTCTTGTGGATAGGTTAGACCAATTTTGAGCTTTGTGGTAAAGCACATCATTCTACGGTTTTCCGAAAACAGAATGAGGCCTAAAAAGAAATGAACATAGTACCTACAGTAAAATATGGTGGAGGTGCAAAGATCTTTTGGGACCGTTGTGTTGCCTCTGGCACTGGGTAACTTGACTGTGTGTGACATCTTAAAATCGGAAGATTACCAAAGGTTTTTGGTTTGCAATGTAGTGCCTACTGTCAAAAAGCTGGGTTTGCCTACTAGGTTATGGGTTTTCCAGGAGGACAATGACCCCACACCTATTTCAAGAAGCACCCAGGAATGAATGGAAACAAAGCACTGGAGAGTCCTGAAGTGGCCAACAATGAATCTGGATCTAAATCTCATTGAACACCTGTGGAGAGATCTTAAAATTCCTGTTGGGAGAAGACGCCTTCACATATGAGAGACCTGGAGCAGTTTGCAAAGAAAGAGTGGTCAAAAATTCCAGGTGAGAGGTCTAAGAAGCTTGTTGATGGTTATAGTAAGCGATTGATTGCAGTTATTTATTCCAAAAGGTTGTGCAACCAAATATTAACCCCTTAGTGACCACAAATACGTCTTTTTACTGACCTGTGATATACGAGAATAGCCTCCCCATACAGGTGACAATCCAGCAGCCATCAGCTGTACACTATAGCTGACAACTTGCTGCATCAGCCATGATCAGTGTTGGCAGTCTACGGTCATTTAACCCCTTAAATGCTGCTGTCAATAGTGACTACGACATCTTGATGGTTAACAGAGTGTGGGGGCTTCCTCTTTAACCCCATTGGCACCCTAAGATCTTGATTATGTGGTCCTGATGTTTGTCTCGACAAGTCACTGCCAAATAACGAACTTGGAGTCTGCCAGCTACAGTGCTATGTTTGAAAGTTATCAAAATTTAGGTGGTAAAAATAAACTTTTTCATTCCTGTCATGCCAATTTGCATTAATTCTGAAAAGCACCTGAAGGGTTAAAGAACTAGCCAAAAGCAATTTTGAATACATTGAGAGGTGCTGTTTTTAAAAATGGTGTCACTTTTTGGGGGATTCCAATATATAGGACCCCCAGAGTCACTTCAAAACTGAACAGGTCCTTACAAAAAATACAATTCATAAAATTTCCTTGAAAAAAAATGAAAAATTACTGCTACGTTTTTAAACCTTCTAAAATGTGAACAAAATTAAACAACATTTTACGAATGGTGCTGATATAAAGCAGACATGTGGGAAATGTTATTTATTAATGTTCTTGTGTGGTATGAATATCTGGATTAGGGGGATAATCATTCAAATTGTGAAAATTGCTAATTTGTTTACATTTTTTGTCAAATTTCTGATACGTTTTGCATTCATTTATAAAAAGTATCGACCTAAATTTTCCATTATCATAAAAGTACAATGTGTCATGAAAAAAACGCTCTCAAAATCAATGGGAAATGTTGAAGCATTCAAGAGTTACTATTACATAAAGTGATAAAACATTGGCCCAGTCACTAAGGGGTTAAGTTGACGGCGCCAACAAATTTGTCTACAGAAAAATCGATGAATCCAGCAGGAATGTAGTAAAATCACTAAATTTATTTCTTCATTTTTTTTAAAAAAAGGAAAGGGTTGTATCCTACGGTACACCACTTGTAAATAAGTATAATTTCTTACAGCATTATGCACACATGGCAGCGTTCTTCCGACGCGTTTCGACAAATGTCTTAATCAACAAATTTGTCTGGCCCGTTCTGGTAGTTTTGTGTGAAGTGATGTCCAATTTGCTTTTTTTCCCCCCTCTGTTTTTTAGTGTTGTTCCAATAATTTTTACGGAAAAATAATTCATTTTCTGGAACAATTTCAAGAGTGCACTTTCGGACAAGACTATATATGTTTGGTATCTGCGCACTTGTACTGACCTGGGGAATCAGAATTCCTGGTCAGTTTTACCTAATAGTGAACATGGTAAATAAAAACCTCCAAAACAATTGCAATTTTTTTTTTTGCAATTTCAGTGAATTTGAATTTTTTTCTTGCTTTTCATTGCATCACATGATAAAATGAATGGGGTCATTCAAAAGTACAACTCAACCTGCAAAAAAACAAACCCTCATACGATCATATGGACAGGGCAGGAAAAAAAAGGAAACAAAAAACAAACAAATAAAAAATAGCCCAGTCATGAAAGGATTAAACCTCTAATAATCTTATAATTGTTCCAGTTGTAGGTCATAGTCATATACCTCGTCCTCCTCAGAGTCCTGCTTTGACTTTCCCACTGGCGTTTTGAAGGCTGGTAGTTGGAATGGTGTAGGCTGATTTCTGGGAGAGGGCATCGGTTTAGGCAATGGTATTTTTGGGCCACTGATATGTGGTCGACTGGTAACTGCAGGTAAAGGCTGCTGGTGCTTTGCAAATGGCTCATTTGGTTTGGGTGGTTGCCTCATGTTTATGGGTTTATCTGTTGAGAAAAGATAGAAAAGTTTAGAAGTTGTGCTAATTAGTCCATTTCAAACTATGCTAAAAAAAACATAACAAAACCCATAATATAAACTTATCCAGTAAAAGTCCTTAAAAGGGTTGTTCATCACTATTCACTATTTGCCCTTTCATGCCCTTCATAACTAATGCTTGCTCCATGGGGAAAGCTTCATGAGTGACATTACTGTGATCTTTTGCGTGAGGTGGGAGGCTGGAAGCCGAGACCACCAGATTTAACATCACAGGTAGGGTTGAGCGAAACGGGTCGTTCATTTTCAAAAGACGCCGACTTTTGGCAAAGTCGGGTTTCATGAAACCCGATCCGACCCCTGTGCGGGGTCGGCCATGCGGTACGCGACTTTCGCGCCAAAGTCGCGTTTCAATGACGCGAAAAGCGCCATTTCTCAGCCAATGAAGGTAAACGCAGAGTGTGGGCAGCGTGATGACATAGGTCCTGGTCCCCACCATCTTAGAGAAGGGCATTGCAGTGATTGGCTTGCTGTCTGCGGCGTCACAGGGGCTATAAAGGGGAGTTCCCGCCGACCGCCATGTTACTGCTGCTGATCTGAGCTTAGGGAGAGGTTGCTGCCGCTTCGTCAGAAGCAGGGATAGCGTTAGGCAGGGTCCATTAACCACAAAACCACTTGTGCTGTAGCGATTTCCACTGCCCAACACCACCTTCGGTGTGCAGGGACAGTGGAAGCTACATTTTTTTTTTCCCCCTCAGCGCTGTAGCTCATTGGGCTGCCCTAGAAGGCTCCCTGATAGCTGCATTGCTGTGTGTACGCCGCTGTGCAAACCAACTGCTTTTTTCAAAGCACAAATCCTCTTGTTCCTTCCTTTCTGCACAGCTATCTTTTTGGTTTGTCCACACTTTTTATTTAATTTGTGCATCAGTCCACTCCTTATTGCTGCCTGCCATACCTGGCTGAGATTACTGCAGGGAGATAGTAATTGAAGGACACTCCCTGTTTTTTTTTTTTTTTTTTTGTGGGAGATTAAGATTGACATTTCTGCTAGAGTGCCATCCCTGTCTGTGTCATCTCTCACTCAGTGGGCCATAGAAAGCCTATTTATTTTTTTGCTTGATTTGGGTTATAAAATCTACCTGAAAAAATCACTACATCAATCAGTGGGAGAAAAATATTGGCCTCAGGGCTTGTGTGCCACTCTTGACTCCTGTGTGTGCCATCTCTCAGTCAGTGGGCCATAGAAAGCCTATTTATTTTTTTGCTTGATTTTGATTCTAAAATCTACCTGAAAAAATCACTACATCAATCAGTGGGAGAAAAATATTGGCCTCAGGGCTTGTGTGCCACTCCTGACTCCTGTGTGCATCATCACTCACTCAGTGGGCCATAGAAAGCCCATTTTTTTTTTTTTTTTTGCTTTATTTGGGTTCTAAATTCTACCTGAAAAAATCAATAAATCAATCAGTGGGAGATTAATATTGGCCTTTGGGCTTGTGTGCCAGTCCTAAGCGTGCCATCTCTCTCTCTCAGATAGTGGGCCATAGAAAGCCTATTTATTTATTTTTTTATTGGGTTTATAAATTTTCCCTGGAACCAAAAAAAAAAAGTGGGAGATTAATATTGGCCTCTGGGCTTGTGTGCCAGTCCTGAGCGTGCCATCTCTCTCACAAATAGTGGGCCATAGAAAGCCTATTTATTTTTTTGCTTGATTTGGGTTCTAAAATGTACCTGAAAAAATCACTACATCAATCAGTGGGAGAAAAATATTGGCCTCAGGGCTTGTGTGCCACTCCTGACTCCTGTGTGCATCATCACTCACTCAGTGGGCCATAGAAAGCCCATTTTTTTTTTTTGCTTTATTTGGGTTCTAAATTCTACCTGAAAAAATCAATAAATCAATCAGTGGGAGATTAATATTGGCCTTTGGGCTTGTGTGCCAGTCCTAAGCGTGCCATCTCTCTCTCTCAGATAGTGGGCCATAGAAAGACTATTTATTTTTATTTTTTTATTGGGTTTATAAATTTTCCCTGGAAAAAAAAAAAAAAAGTGGGAGATTAATATTGGCCTCTGGGCTTGTGTGCCAGTCCTGAGCGTGCCATCTCTCTCACAAATAGTGGGCCATAGAAAGCCTATTTATTTTTTTTTTTTGGTTTTATAAATTCTCCCTTAAAAAAAAAAGGGAGATTAATATTGGCCTTTGGGCTTGTGTGCCAGTCCTAAGCGTGCCATCTCTCTCTGTCTCTCAGATAGTGGGCCGTAGAAAGCCTATTTATTATTTTTTTTATTGGGTTTATAAATTTTCCCTGGAACAAAAAAAAAAAGTGGGAGATAAATATTGGCCTCTGGGCTTGTGTGCCACTCCTGACTCCTGTGTGCGTCATCTCTCACTCAGTGGGCCATAGAAAGCCTTTTCTTGTTTTATTTGTTTTCTAAATTCTCCCTGAAAAAATCATTTTATTTTATTTGGTTTCTAAATTCTTCCTGAAAAAATCATTTTATTCTATTTTTTTTTTTTCCTAAAGTCTCCCTGAAAAAAAAAAAAAAAAAATCAGTGGGAGATTAATATTGCCCTTTCTGCTTGTGTGCCAGTCTTGACTCCTGGGTGTGCCATCTCTCTCTCTCTCTCTCCAATTGTGGGCCATAGAAAGCCTATTATTTTTTTAGCTTGATTTGGGTTCCAAAATCTACCTGAAAAAATCACTACATCAATCAGTGGGAGATAAATATTGGCCTCTGGGCTTGTGTGCCACTCCTGACTCCTGTGTGCGTCATCTCTCACTCAGTGGGCCATAGAAAGCCTTTTTTTGTTTTATTTGTTTTCTAAATTCTCCCTGAAAAAATCATTTTATTTTATTTGGTTTCTAAATTCTTCCTGAAAAATCATTTTATTCTATTTTTTTTTCCTAAAGTCTCCCTGAAAAAAAAAAAAAATCAAATCAGTGGGAGATTAATATTTACATTTGTGCTTCAGTGACAGTCCTGCGTGTGTGGCATCTCTTTCATTTGTTGCCACCAACAACAGAGTGTGTAACATTGTGCCTGATTTTCGTTGTGGTCTCACTCACCTGTAAAGGGGTAGCTAAATCATACTGAAGTTATAGCTCACCGTGTAATTTGTGTGACAGCAACAAATACCGTTAGTTTGTTTACGTTTTTAAAACAATGAGGAAGTATGGTGGAAGAGGTCGTGGCCGGGGGCGTTCATTGTCAGCTGGTAATGAGGGTAGTGGTAGTGGTGGAGCATCAGCTGGTCGTGGGAAAAAAAATATTGCACCCAAGTCTGGAGCTGTGGAGCCAGGTTCGTCGTCAGGCTACACAAGGCCTCGAACGCTCCCTTTTCTGGGAGTAGGAAAACCGCTTTTAAAGCCGGAGCAGCAAGAGCAAGTTTTGGCTTATCTTGCTGACTCAGCCTCTAGCTCTTTTGCCTCCTCTCGTGAAACTGGTAAATGTCAAAGCAGCGCGTCGTTAGTGGATGTTCACGGTCAGGGACAAGTCGCTTCCTTGTCCTCTTCAGCAAAAACAACAACAGAGAAGAATGCAGCAGGCGACACAACGGGTTACTCCATGGAGCTCTTTACACATACCGTCCCTGGCTTAGAAAGTGAAGCAGTTAACAGTCCATGCCCATTACAAGTTGAATCTGACATGGAGTGCACTGATGCACAGCCACAGCCAGACTACTATGCTGGTCCTTTGACTCAGACCACAACATTGCCCTCGCAGGGTAATGATCAAGAATCAGACCCTGATGAGACTATGTTGCCCCATCACGAACGCTATACCACCGACCGACACGGTGACACAGACGAAGTTGCACACGAGCTACAAGAAGAGGTAATAGATGACCCAGTTCTTGACCCCGATTGGCAGCCATTGGGGGAACAGGGTGCAGGCGGCAGCAGTTCTGAAGCGGAGGAGGAGGGGCCGCAGCAGGCATCAACATCGCAACAGGTTCCATCTGCCGGGCCCGTATCTTGCCCAAAACGCGTGGCAAAGCCAAAACCTGTTGGAGGACAGCGTGGCCATCCGGTTAAAGCTCAGTCTGCAATGCCTGAAAAGGTATCCGATGCTAGAAAGAGTGCAGTCTGGCATTTTTTTAAACAACATCCAATTGATCAGCGCAAAGTCATCTGTCAAAAATGTTCAACTACCTTAAGCAGAGGACAGAATCTGAAAAGTCTCAATACAAGTTGCATGCATAGACATTTAACCACCATGCATTTGCAAGCCTGGACTAACTACGAAACGTCCCTTAAGGTTGTAGCACCCTCGGCCAATGAAGCTAGTCAGCAACGCAACATCCCTTCCGGCAGTGTAGGGCCACCATTTTCCGCACCACCTGCAGTATCTGTGCAGGTTTCTTTGCCAGGCCAAAGCAGTCAGGGTCAGGGAATCACCAGTTTCGTAGTAGGAAACACTGCATCTAGGGCACCGGCGGCAACAATACCATCTCCCACCGTCTCTCAGTCTGCCATGTCCACCGGCACCCCCGCTAGTTCCACGATCTCCAGCTCTCCAGTCCAGCTCACCCTACATGAGACTATGGTTAGAAAAAGGAAGTACTTAGCCTCGCATCCGCGTGCACAGGGTTTGAACGCACACATAGCTAGACTAATCTCGTTAGAGATGATGCCCTACCGGTTAGTTGAAAGCGAAGCTTTCAAAGCCCTGATGGACTACGCTGTACCACGCTACGAGCTACCCAGTCGACACTTTTTTTCCAGAAAAGCCATCCCAGCCCTCCACCAGCATGTTAAAGAGCGCATCGTCCATGCACTCAGGCAATCTGTGAGCACAAAGGTGCACCTGACAACAGATGCATGGACCAGTAGGCATGGCCAGGGACGTTACGTGTCCATCACGGCACACTGGGTAAATGTGGTGGATGCAGGGTCCACAGGGGACAGCAAGTTTGGGACAGTTCTGCCTAGCCCACGGTCTAGGAAACAATTGGCTGTAGCCGTTTGCACCCCCTCCTCCTCCTCTTTGTCCTCCTGCAGAAGCGAGAGCTCGTCCACAGACCGCAGTCGCACAACCACTCCATCCGCAGCTGCCACTGTTGCACACCAGGTCTCCCATTATGGGGCAGCTACTGGCAAACGTCAGCAGGCTGTATTGGCTATGAAGTGTTTGGGCGACAACAGACACACCGCGGAAGTTCTGTCCGAGTTCTTGCAGAAAGAAACGCAGTCGTGGCTGGGCACTGTAGATCTTGAGGCAGGCAAGGTAGTGAGTGATAACGGAAGGAATTTCATGGCTGCCATCTCCCTTTCCCAACTGAAACACATTCCTTGCCTGGCTCACACCTTAAACCTGGTGGTGCAGTGCTTCCTGAAAAGTTATCCGGGGTTATCCGACCTGCTCCTCAAAGTGCGTGGACTTTGCTCACATATCCGCCGTTCGCCCGTACACTCCAGCCGTATGCAGACCTATCAGCGTTCTTTGAACCTTCCCCAGCATCGCCTAATCATAGACGTTGCAACAAGGTGGAACTCAACACTGCACATGCTTCAGAGACTGTGTGAACAGAGGCGGGCTGTTATGTTTTTGTGGGAGGATACACATACACGGGCAGGCAGTAGGATGGCAGACATGGAGTTGTCAGGTGTGCAGTGGTCGAAGATTCAAGACATGTGCCAAGTCCTTCAGTGTTTTGAGGAATGCACACGGCTGGTTAGTAGAGACAACGCCATAATAAGCATGAGCATCCCCCTAATGCGTCTGCTGATGCAAAGTTTGACGCACATAAAGGATCAGGCATCTGCAGCTGAGGAAGAGGAAAGCCTTGATGACAGTCAGCCATTGTCTGGCCAGGGCAGTGTACAGGACGAGGTAGCGGGCGAAGAGGAGGAGGAGGACGAGGAGGATGATGGGGATGATTATATTTTTAATGAGGAAGCTTTTCCGGGGCCACTGGAAATTGGTGGCGCGGCAAGGCCGGGTTCTGGTTTTTTGAGGGACACAAGTGACGTGGATTTGCCTGAAACTGCCCCTCAACCAAGCACAACCGCAGATTTGAGAACTGGAACTTTGGCCCACATGGCGGATTATGCCTTACGTATCCTCAAAACGGACACACGCATAACTAAAATGATGAATGATGACGATTACTGGTTGGCCTGCCTCCTTGATCCTCGCTAAAAAGGCAAATTGCAAAATATAATGCCACATGAGAACTTGGAACTAATATTAGCAACCAAACAATCAACTCTTGTTGACCGTTTGCTTCTGGCATTCCCTGCACACAGCGCCCGTGATCGTTCTCACACGAGCTGCAGGGGCCAGCAGACCAGAGGAATTAGAGGGGCAGAAATCAGAAGTGGCGTTGGCCAGAGGGGTTTTCTGACCAGGTTGTGGAGTGATTTTGCTATGACCGCATACAGGACAGGTACTGCAGCATCAATTCAAAGTGACAGGAGACAACATTTGTCCAGTATGGTTACAAACTATTTTTCATCCCTTATCGATGTTCTCCCTCAACCGTCATTCCCATTTGATTACTGGTCATCAAAATTAGACACCTGGCCAGAATTGGCAGAATATGCATTGCAGGAGCTTGCTTGCCCGGCAGCTAGTGTCCTATCAGAAAGAGTATTCAGTGCTGCACGTTCAATACTAACAGAAAAAAGGACTCGTCTGGCTACCCAAAATGTAGATGATCTAACCTTCATTAAAATGAACCACAACTGGATTTCGAAATCTTTTGCCCCACCTTGCCCGGCTGACACCTTGCTTTCCTATGAAAAGGTCTTGCCTGTGGACTATTCTGAATGCCTTTTCCAATCTCGTAATTTTCTGCACCTGATTGTCCAGCATACGACATGTTTACACCTCACTAAATGGCCAAACTCCCCACACGGGGCCGTGGTATCGACACTTGGCGACAGCACCCGTGAGAGTGCAGTTTGTCTGAAGAGGTGGGTGTGCCCGCTTTTGGTCGACGGCACTGCCACTGGGTCCCTCCTAGTACAATAAAGTGTCTCTGGCGGTGGTGGTGCGCACCCAACGTCAGACACACCGTTGTAATATGAGGGGCCCTGGGCCTGTACCGCCGGCCACAAGACAGTTCCCCCCCCCAGCTCAAACAGTGCTCTACCACTTGCAAAATTATCTCACAGCTCCACCAATGTTTAGTCTATGCGCTGACATCCTTCAATGCCTGCCACTGACAATACCATTGTATTGACATTTTTGTTATGTTAGGCCTTCGATGCCTGTCTGTGGTCACTCCTTCCACTAGGCTTCCACTGACCACACCACTGCTGCCCGTGTACCCCTGTAACCAATTTAAAATAGCCTACAGCCATGTGTTATTATTTTAGGCCTTCGATGCCTGTCTGCGGTCACTCCTTCCACTAGGCCTCCACTGACCACACCACTGCTGCCCGTGTACCCCTGGAACCAATTTAAAATTGCCTACAGCCATGTGTTATTATTTTAGGCCTTCGATGCCTGTCTGCGGTCACTCCTTCCACTAGGCCTCCACTGACCACACCACTGCTGCCCGTGTACCCCTGGAACCAATTTAAAATTGCCTACAGCCATGTGTTATTATTTTAGGCCTTCGATGCCTGTCTGCGGTCACTCCTTCCACTAGGCCTCCACTGGCCACACCACTGCTGCCCGTGTACCCCTGGAACCAATTTAAAATTGCCTACAGCCATGTGTTATTATTTTAGGCCTTCGATGCCTGTCTGCGGTCACTCCTTCCACTAGGCCTCCACTGACCACACCACTGCTGCCCGTGTACCCCTGGAACCAATTTAAAATTGCCTACAGCCATGTGTTATTATTTTAGGCCTTCGATGCCTGTCTGCGGTCACTCCTTCCACTAGGCCTCCACTGACCACACCACTGCTGCCCGTGTACCCCTGGAACCAATTTAAAATTGCCTACAGCCATGTGTTATTATTTTAGGCCTTCGATGCCTGTCTGCGGTCACTCCTTCCACTAGGCCTCCACTGACCACACCACTGCTGCCCGTGTACCCCTGGAACCAATTTAAAATTGCCTACAGCCATGTGTTATTATTTTAGGCCTTCGATGCCTGTCTGCGGTCACTCCTTCCACTAGGCCTCCACTGACCACACCACTGCTGCCCGTGTACCCCTGGAACCAACATCAGAAAATATAAAAATAAGTATTTTGCTTATAAAAAAGAAAATACTGGAGAGATATCAAATGCAGACATTTTAACATTAAAAACAAACACATACAACAAAAATCTGGTACAGTACTAAAAATGGCCACCAGCTACAATAACTTTCTCCTGCAAGTAGTTAACTGAAAGGTTTTTTCAATTTTAAACACAGATATGGCATCCACCGAGTGTTGTCCTGTCGCGTCTTCATTATATTATTGCCAAGAAGATGCAAAACAATGAAAATAATAAAATCATTATTTACCAAAAAAATAAAGTCAAAACCACATTGCAAATAAACATTCATTACAAATAAAGAAGCAGGGCGCGTCCGAGGGTGAGTATATACCTAATAAGAATATAATCACCCTCGAACGCGCCCTGCTTCTTTCCGACAGCCTTCCTTCCTAAGAATCAGCCCTTCCGTGGTGTAGAGAGAGGGTTTGTTACACTCCAAGGTGTTCCCCAGGTTGCCTTTCCTGAGCTTCGATCTTCCGGCTCTCGTTTAGTAGTTGTTGGAAACTACGCTGCATTAGGCCTACAAATTGGGTATGGGGTGTAGAGAGATGGTGTGTTCCACTCCAAGGTATTCTCCAGGTTGCCTTTCCTGAGCTTCGATCTTCCGGCTCTCGTTTAGTAGTTGTTGGAAACTATGCTGCATTAGGCCTACAAATTGGGTATGGGGTGTAGAGAGATGGTGTGTTCCACTCCAAGGTGTTCCCCAGGTTTCCTCGCCAATGCTTCGATCATCATGCTCTCATTTAGTAGTTGTTGGAAACTACGCTGCATTAGGCCTACAAATTGGGTATGGGGTGTAGAGAGATGGTGTGTTCCACTCCAAGGTGTTCCCCAGGTTGCCTTTCCTGAGCTTCGATCTTCCGGTTCTCGTTTAGTAGTTGTTGGAAACTACGCTGCATTAGGCCTACAAATTGGGTATGGGGTGTAGAGAGATGGTGTGTTCCACTCCAAGGTGTTCCCCAGGTTTCCTCGCCAATGCTTCGATCATCATGCTCTCGTTTAGTAGTTGTTGGAAACTACGCTGCATTGGGCCTACAAATTGGGTATGGGGTGTAGAGAGATGGTGTGTTCCACTCCAAGGTGTTCTCCAGGTTGCCTTTCCTGAGCTTCGATCTTCCGGCTCTCGTTTAGTAGTTCTTGGAAACTACACTGCATTAGGCCTACAAATTGGGTATGGGGTGTAGAGAGATGGTGTGTTCCACTCCAAGGTGTTCTCCAGGTTGCCTTTCCTGAGCTTCGATCTTCCGGCTCTCGTTTAGTAGTTCTTGGAAACTACACTGCATTAGGCCTACAAATTGGGTATGGGGTGTAGAGAGATGGTGTGTTCCACTTCAAGGTGTTCTCCAGGTTGCCTTTCCTGAACTTCTATCTTCAGGCTCTCATTAAATTGTGGTTAAACGGAACAACTGCATTTGGCGTACTAGTTGGTTTGGGGCCTACTATCGGTGTCTGCCACTCCTTGCTGTTCTGCTGGTTTCCTGTCCTGAAATTCCGTTTTCAGGCGCTCGTTAAGTAGTTGTTAATGTTAGACTACATTTGGCCTACTAGTTGGGTTGGGGCCTACTATCGGTGTCTGCCACTCCTTGCTGTTCTCCTCCACTGAACAAAGCTGTGCCGCCTGTTTACTACTGTTGCCAATTTTGAACTGCATTTCGACTACTTACTGATTTGGGCCTACTCTCTGTGTCAGCCTCTCATTCCAGTTGTCCTCCACTGCAATGCCCCCTGATTAGTCCTGTGTTACCAATTTTGAACTGCATTTAGCCCACTTTATTCTTTGGGCCTATATCTGTGTTTCCTCCTCATCCTGCCCATTGCCCAGCCAGTGATAGATGAGTCTGCTGGTACATTGACCCATAACGCAACATTTCCCGTGCACGCTACACTGCAAGATTGTGACCCTGCTGAAAGTCAGGTCCCCCTTCCCGCATACCATACCACCTTACACGGGGACAAACAGGAAGGTGCAGATGAAAGTGCAGGTTCCTTCATCAGGTGGGGGGAGGAATACTAGTTGGCGACGTCACTGGCACAGGGCCTCTCATAGTACGCAAAAGTGTTGCTGCCGGTGGGAGGCGCCCCCGCCGTGCAAACACACCGCTGTACTTTGAGGGGCCCTGTGTCAGTGCCAATGACAACGAGTGGGCCCCCCCTGCTTTCTCAGGTTCACAGCACTTGCAAAGTTGAAATACTTACCTCTCCCTGCTCCACTGCCGTGACGTGGTCCAGATTTCCTGGGCCCACTAATTACTTGAACCAGCCCTACCCACCACAACTTTAGCCAAATGAACCCCAATTTCAAATGCCTTCCAATTATTATAAGGTAAATTACGCTTGACAAGCTTCATTAAGAAGAATGGATGGTTTTGACATTAAAATGGGCACTCTAGGTGTTTTCCTGGCCCCCACTCACTGCCGACTATGCTGCCCCATTGACTTGCATTGGGTTTCGTGTTTCGGTCGATCCCGACTTTACGTCATAATCGGCCGATTTCACTCGACCCGACTTTTGAGATAGTCGGGTTTCGCGAAACCCGGCTCGACTCTAAAAAGGTCAAGGTCGCTCAACTCTAATCACAGGAAGTGAGAGCAAATCTGACAAGCAGGGTCGCTACCTGCACAGTAAATGAATGTACAGTATTTAGAAAAATGTTCCATTTTTACATGTTAGTTCAGAGAGCAAAATATGGAATGTGCACACAGAACTGATTAGTTGTGTAGAAAAAAAGAAAGAAAAACAGAAAGAAACAGACAGAAAGAAATGAAAGAAAGTTAAAAGAAAGAAGGAAAGAAAGGAACAAAAGAAAGGAATGAAAAAAGGAACAAAAGATAGAAAGAAAGGATGAAAGAAAGGAAGAAAGGAAGGAAGGAACAAAAAAGGAACGAATGAAAGAAAGGAACAAAAAAGAAAAAGAAAGAAAGAAAGAAAAAGAAAAAGAAAGGAAGGAACACAAAAAGTAAGAGAGAAAGAAAGAAAAAAAAGAAAAAAAAAGAAAAAGAAAGGAACAAAGGAACAGAAGAAAGAAAGGAACGAAAAAAGAAACAAAAGAAAGGAACAAAAAAAGAAAAAGGAAGGAAGGAACAAAAACGTAAGTAAGAAAGAAAGCCAAAGAAAGGAAGAAAGGAACAAAAAAAGCAACAAAAGAAAGAAAGGATGAAAGAAAGGAAGGAAGGAACAAAAAAAGGAACGAATGAAAGAAAGGAACAAAAAAGAAAGAAAGAAAGAAAGAAAGAAAGGAAGGAAGGAAGGAACACAAAAAGTAAGAGAGAAAGAAGGAAAGAAAGAAAGACAAAGAAAGGAACAAAGGAACAGAAGAAAGAAAGGAACGAAAAAAGAAACAAAAGAAAGGAACAAAAAAGTAAGTAAGAAAGAAAAAAAGAAACAAAACAGTAAGAAAGAAAGGAAGGAAGAAAGGAAGGAAGGAAGGAAGGAACAAAAAAGGAACAATTGAAAGGAACAAAAAAAGAAAGAAAGAAAAATGAAGGAAAGAAGGAAGGAACAAAAAAAGTAAGTAAGAAAGCAAGCCAAAGAATGGAAGAAAGGAACAAAAGAAAGAAAGGAACAAAAAAAAGGAAAGAAAGAAAGAAAGAAAGAAAGAAAGAAAGAAAGAAAGAAAGAAAGAAAGAAAGAAAATGCTTATTGGCACAAAATATATAATAGGGAAAAAAGAGGGCCACTGCGTTGTTTAGCAAGGGCGGCAGGAAGGAAGGAAGGAACAAAAAAAGTAAGTAAGAAAGAAAGCCAAAGAACGGAAGAAAGGAACAAAAGAAAGAAAGGAACAAAAAAAAGGAAAGAAAGAAAGAAAGAGAAAGAAAGAAAGAAAAAAAAAAAGAAAGAAAGTGCTTATTGTCAGAAAATATATAATAGGGAAAAAAGAGGGCCACTGTGTTGTTTAGCGAGGGCGGCATGTCAGTACAGGTGACTGTGTGTGATTGTGGCTTGTACTATTCACTTTAATGGGAAAATATGCAGGAGCCGACAGAGCTATGAGTGCATAGGAGCCAATGTGCCGGCCTAAAGTAAGAGGCAGAAGTGGCACTTGCAAGGTAAATTTCCCCTCTTAATACTAGTTAATGGGGGATAGAGGCACTCAGTCATCACACATAATGTATATTTTTTACAATGGAGTGTATACAAGCAAAACCACGTAGGTATAGTCCTAAGTAAGGTGAATAGTGGCACATACCCAACACATTTATAAGTTATTGGGCAAGGATAACAATGGCGGAACACTTCTAGAAATCCCAAATGGCATTCATAATATAGAAATAAAGAAACACTCTACACTTAATATTTCTGATTGTGGATACCTGCATATCCATTGCTCCTCATCGTGATCTTAACTGGTGGCGACACATGGTTGTCATTCGGTGGAGGTTCATAGTTGTCGCCATCCCCTTCTATAGGAACCACATATTGTTCTGAATCAGAATGCTCATCGGGGCTGTCATAGTCACTTCCCTTAGTTAATGACAAAAAAAGTAACATTTTAAGTTCAGTAGATTTAAAGGGGTTTGCCAGCATTAGAAAAACATGGCTGCTGTCTTTCCAGAAACAGTTCCACTGCTGACTACTGGTTGTGTGCGGTAATGCAGCTCAGCTGTATTCACTTTAATAAGGGGCATCGTTGCAATTGCTGGCAATCCATAGTCAGGGATGCTGCCATTTCTGAAAGACAGCAGCTATGTTTTTGAAATCCTTAACAACACTTTCATAACCAAAATTGAGACCACGTCAATGAGAAGCTAGGAAATTCTGGAATAATACAATAAATAAAACACCATAAATGATAATGACAATCTAAATGTTATGAATTGCAAATGTAAAAGGTCAATGTATGAAGCCTTAATGCGTAGTCATATACAGAAAATACTGTTGTAGCGTTAGGCTTGAGGCTTTTGTGCAAACTTGGAATTTTTTTTTGTTATCCCATTGCAACCAAAATTTCCATTATTGCACCCCCTCCTCCTTGTGTATTACACTCTACCCTTCTTTTAGGTACAGTGTGCTCATTTCCCAAAATTTCTTCCTGAATTTTAGATCTCCTCCTGCCTTCCATGAAGGCCCCCATACATTGTTCTACTAAAGTTGTCCTTGAAGTTGGCGGACAGTCTAATATATATGGCAAATTCCAAAAAGTCCCAGCATTCGCGTGATGTTGAGTAAATTATTTTACCATAATCATCAACATTAACAGAAATAAGCACTTGAAATGGATCACTCTGTTTGCAATGACTCTATATAATATATAAGTTTCACTTTTTGTACTGAAGAACTGAAATAAATTAACTTTTTGATGATATTCTAATTTTGTGAGAAGCACCTGTATATGGTGGCCTTACAATTACTTACAGATGGTCTTGGGGAGAAACTGATCCTACCTGTTGGATTTCTAATGGATGATCTTTTTTTCACCGGTAAATAGGCCTCCCTCCAGAACAGTCTGGTAGCAGCTCTCTCATGGAAAACGCTGAATCAAGTGTTCCTGTATTTGGGAAAGAGCTTATGGCTGAACAAGCCTTCGGCCGACAGCCATCTGATATGTATGAGGGCCTTCATACTCTACAATGCTAAATACAATGGTACCCCCTGCAGCTAGAACAGTACCATCCCTGCTTTCTGCGAGAACTACTTCCACTACATCCTAGTATATAAGATAAGAGGCCTTAACGTTACATATAACTCTTCAATGAAACACATGGGGAATTGTAGTTTTGGTTTCCCTTTAAGGACCATGCTCCATAAATGTAAAACATGTGGTTTGTGGTCCCGTGCATTAGGCTAGGTTCACACTGCGTTGTGTGAACCCGTTTAACGGACTACGTTACACCGCGGCATAACACGGTGTAACGTAGTCAGTTAACGCCGCCATTGCTTGCAATGGCGAACGCATTGCTAGCGCACGCCCACATTGGGCGTGCGCTAGCGATGTGCCATCATTTGAGTGACGGACCTCGAACGCTGCTTGCAGCGTTCAAGGTCCGTTCCTCGCTAGCGCAGATCGGGCATCTGCGCTAGCAGGATCGGCAAACGCGATCCCTTTTGGGACATTGCGTTAGCGCACTCCGTTAGCCTATGCGCTAAATGGATTGCCCTAAGGCAATGTGAACCTAGCCTTAGATATGCAGTGAAATGCCACTGCCTCCATTGGTGATCATGTTACAGCAGGGTACCTCACCCCCATAAACAGACCATGGCAAATCATTGTCAACCAAGACCAGCTCTAGCCATCACCAATGTCACCATAAAGGGAGTTCTCATGGATGCCCTAGTTACCATGGAAAACTACATAATAAAAAAAACCAGTGTGAATGTTCCTCGGAGGTTTGTTAAAAAAAATAAAAAAAAAAAACACAACACCCCGTCAAGCATAGAGGAATCAAAGCCATACCAATAGCTTACTCCAGCTACCTGAGATTATAATGAGTATATATTAAAAGACTAAAACAACATGGGGTATTCATAACAACTCTTTGCGTTAAAGTGAAATTGCAAATTTAAAGAAAAGAAACATACTTTGAAAAATGTTTTCTTTTTGTTAAGGATAATTAAAGTTTAATAAAGAAAATATACTTAAAAAAACAAAAAACCTATATGTCACAAAAAAAAACAGTAAAAATTATTTTGATAGCTTAAAAAAGACAATAAAAAGCAATGCGAACCCTTAGTAACTGGTGGCAGAAAACACAGGGACATTTTAAATATAAGTACAGTACATTAAAATATAGTATTTTTTTCGTGAAGCAATAAAAAGATTTTTTAAAGATTGGAAAGTCCCCTTCGAATCATTTTTAGAACATGATGTGATATTTTTATTGCAGTTACACCCACTTCTAGTGCAAGTTTGCAAAATTTAATATATAAAATGTTGAAAAAAAAAAAAAAAGTTCTTACAAATTCATCGAACCATTCATCATCCTCTCCCCCGGGTGGGCCTGTAGATAAAAATCAGAATATGTTGGATTAAGAATAAGAACATTTTAAGACTTTAAAAAAAAAAAAGTTCTGTTACCGGTCTGGTAATCTCTTCTGGGGACAGTCGGAGGAGCTTGCTTTGTTATTCTATAAAGAAAAACAAAAAATTAAAAACAGCAAGAAAAAAAAAGTGTCAAAAGTAACGTAAAAAACTGTAAAAAAAAAAAACCACAAAGTTATATGGTATAGGCTAGGTGCCGGACACACGGGACAATGATGCGTACGATGCAAAGCACATTGAGTATGCTGTTAGTATCAGATAGATGAAGCTAGTATAGAAAAGGGGTATAGCCAAGCTTTATGGTATTAGGGGAACTTTGGTAGCCCCAAGCCATAATCTCCAGTAAGGTCCCAACAATCACAAGTTTTTATAGCATTAGTCTTTTCGTATGGACCATCAATTTGAACCCTCCTGTGAGTCAGGGCGCAGGTGCGATTGCTTTAACTATAGTTATTCTCCTGATTATGGTACTTTCATATTTTCAGTTTTGGGGACGCCATGCAATTTTCTTTCTCCAGTTACCGTCCACAATATTGATTTTAGAAAATTACTGTTAGCAGCGAAAGCATCCTGAAACTATATGTCCCATGATGTCTTGCCAAGACATCACAAAGGGAGATGTAACCAGATCAGATTTAGCAGATTGTATAGTTATAAAGGTCCTTCAAAATCATGAACAGGATATCGGAAAGTCACAAGCCCAGGGAAAAGCATAAGAGAGGCTGCAGATTGCATTGGGGGCAGCAGCATGCATGTCGCTGGCAGGGTGCAAACACTATAGGACTGAAGGCTGGTTGTAATAGCCTTAGTCATCTAGTCGAAGTAGGAATTGGCCAAGAGGAGGTCCAATGAGAACCATAAAATACCCACAGTCCTAACAAGGGGACATCTAGTACGTCTATGTAAAATATATATTCAGGACCCTCTTAGTTCTAAAGCAGAGATACATTTATAAATCTGCTCCAATGTCATGGAAATGGTTATTTTCAGCAACTAATTAAATGTTTTGGACTGCGCTTCTCAAAACTGGTTAGGTATCAACAGAAAATAGATTCAAGCATGGGAAGAACATGCAGACTCCTGTGCTCTCCGTGATAGATTTTTGTAGGTTGGTTTTCATCTGTGACAAAAATGGACATGTCTCCATGTGTTTTGGCAAACATACTGCTTTCAAAAAAAAACCAAAAACATGGACATGTGAACAGCCACATGGAGTATAATGGGTACGTATTCTATGCTTGAACAATGGAAGTGAAAAGGAGAGTTTAATCTATCAACCTGGAGTCCAAACCACTTAGCTGGAAGAGAATTTCCTAGACCAGATACATTTTAGCTGTGAAACACAGATGTTGTAGATGTAAAACATTGTTTGCACTGACAAAGTAAATTGTTTTTTTGAGATGATTGAAAAACAAAGTATATATTGGAAAGTTGCAATCATTATATTACGTCTTGATTAAACTTTACTTAATGGGGATCCTGTTACATTGAATATGTTTTTTTGAGCACCCCGAAGACACGGTTAGCACACAAGCATTCTCGGATAACACCTTATCCAACCACGTTTGCGCATCACTAATTCCTATGTATTGGTATATCACAAGGTTTTTTTTAGTGCATACGCTGCAAGCTCCAGACTTAGTAATAGTTTATAAACTGCATTGCACATTTTGTATAGTGACCTTCCCAAAAAAAATTGATATAATGATACATGAACAGTTTTAATTTCCCATATTTTATACTCGTTTTGTTTATTGAGCCAACAAGAGTTTCTGATCGTCATGAATTGGTCATGGATATTTCCTTATATTAGGATTCTGATCACATCACCGTTTTGTCATTTGCTTACAATGGTAGCCAAAGTTGTGGTGGATCTGTTGACTTACAATGGAGTTTGTTGGGTCATATCATGGTTCTGTCACGATCTCCCTTGTTTTACCGTAAGAACATGCGTTGCATAATGCACAACTCTCTCATTAAATGTCTCAGAATCAGGCGTCTCGGATGCAGATATGCACTCAGGCTTACTAATGGTAGCCTTTACAGTCAATGTCATCTAGGCAAGTCTTCCTCATTCCTTGCATTTACCAATTTGAGTAAATCTGTCGATGGTATTTTACTAGAAACCCTCATTTTTGCTGCACGGCTTGGGGCAATTTTAAATGTTCCTGCTAAACAGGAAATTCTGCAACATGGCTCAGTGCAATGTACATATTATGGTCAGAGGTGTGGTACCTATGGAGATATCTCTGATCAGTGGATTAAGATGTTATTTTTTTTTTGCTAAGTATTGAATACATGTATACACACGGCTTGAGGACCAAAAAAAGCTAAGATAATGGCTCAGCTCAATAGAATGCTGTGTAGAGCATAGGTATAAGGCAGCCATGGAGTGTGTTTATCTAAGGGGTAATGTTTCTCCTTGTGGAGAGTGACATGCCTGACATACCAAGGTCAGGAGGCTTATAAGCCATGCAATGCTCCTCTGGGAAAGTAAATATGCAAACTGTCTCTTCACAGAGGAAGAGGACTTGAACTCTAGTGCCACCTATTGGAAGCAGTGATCCTCAAAGTCAATATTGACTCTTTAACGAGCCTTGTCACATGACATAGGATAAAGGCCAAACCAGAGGCTCAATTTGCAGACATAGTGTTTTGAGGTTTTTCCCCTCATCAGTGGAAAGACTGAGATCTGATTTGCCTATTCGAGAGGCTTCTGACTACAATAAGGGCTAACATTTCTCCTTGTGGAGAGTGACATACCAGTTTAAGGAGGCCTATAAGCCATGCAATTCTCCTGTGAAATTAAATATGCAAATTGCCTCTTCAGAGAGGAAGACTTGAACTCTAATGCCACCTATTGGAAGTAGCAATCCTGGAAACCAAAATTAGGCTACCAGATATCAAAGTCATTAGCACCTTGCAATTGAGTTAGGAGAGGAGCCATACGATGCCAGTGGGGTCCTTTGTCTAACCACTTTGATGCCTTGGTCACTTTAAATAGCCCAGATAAGAGTAAACTCCACTCACAGTCATTAAAGTTGTAGATTATAGACTATTCCGGCTCTCAATGGCGCAGGCTCAGCTCCTGAACTTGTGCCGTTACTGTGCTGCACATGTGCAGTGTTTTGCCGGATCTCCATCCTGATAAATCTGTATATATGGCCAATAAATGTAACAGTTTAAAGAATCTCTTTTTCCACTTAGAGCAGTTTGTATTACAGCATCAATATAATGCATTTAGGTGGCCCAATGATTTGTACGCTTGCCCTGCATAGAGATTTCTTGTTCTCCCCATGTTTGAGCAGGGTTCCTCCTCAGCAACGTTTTTTTTTTTTTTTGAGACGTTGGCCAGAAAAAAGAAAAAAAAAAAAGGTTGGCAACCCTGGCCATAGCTTCAGTTCAGTTAGCCAACGATGGAAGGATTAAGCACGTACAATCAATAAGATAATTTCTAAAGTGCTGAAGTAAAGACCGCGTGGTACAATGAAGACAGTAGTATTCAATCCATCTGGTTTTGTTTGACTCACAGTGGCCACAATTTTGATGGATGCAGTAGCACCCGTCCATCATATAGAGCCTCATTATAAAAAAAAATATATACATATAAAATTGCGATACCTGCGTTTTACTATACAGTTTGGTATACAGATGCATATCAACCGGACAGGGGTCCAACGCAGAGAACATAGACAGCATGCAGATTGCGTTCCCGCACTAAGTTGTGCAACCATTTAAGGCTCTATTTTAATGTTCCCTTTGACTTCTGCCTTTTTATTTTTAGTCATAACCACGTGGCCATTATCTGGAAAACTAAGACATTGTTAAAAAGATCACATCAAGCGTCATTGTTGGTCTCCACTCATAATCACAAGGTCCTAAATATTTCCTCCTTTTACTCGCTCAGCGTTATATGAAGTTGGATAAGGATTTTTTGCCTTATGTTTATGACTCAAGTCATAAGCAATGACTCTAGTGGCAAGAAATTGGCTCAATATTAGGGGTCTTCTGCTGAACATTTGTAGTCCATTATTGTGGCAGAGCCAGGGCCTCCTGGAAGATGTTCAGATCTATGGGCATGCAGGGCTTAATTTACATGGTGCAAGGCTACCTGGACTTCACATTTAGTGGAGAGTCAGACGGACGTAAAACTGGGTCAAGGATCGTAACGCAATGCTTGGACTTGCCGTTGGCTCTCCCTACCAGAACTCGATAGCTGGATACAAATGCATGCGGTCACACTTGGTTCATCAGACCGACCGCCAGTCCAAGCATTGTGATGCGATCCCCATCCGAGTTATACGGCCTTGTGACTATCCCCTTATTCGTAGACTAGGAGATCAGAAGCTGTCACAAAAGTAAAAACATCCCAGATAGTAACTATAGAAAAATCATATCCTCCCTCCTGCGACTCCATTACACATTTGACTTTATTGATCCCTACTTTTGCAAAAGAGAATGGCAGAGTACTCAGTCTGTTTTGCTAAGAAAAGCCTCACGAGATTGCGATCTGTGCTTTCAGGGTAGCTAACCTTAACTGGAGACCACCTTTTACTATAAGCCCCATAAGGACCTCCTATATACGTATGTACATTATGGAAGTAGATCATTTTAGTGCATAGGTTTCTGGCAAGCAAGACAAAACACAAAGAAGCAAAGAAAATAAATTAGCCAAAGTGCAGATTGAAACATGTAATGGTTGATTTCCATACCGATCCCATGTATCTTTCCCAGTTTTACAAATTAACGCCACCTGATCATTTTGGAACCTAAACATTGAGGGACAGAGACAGAGCTTACACCCATAGACTGCAGAATTATAAATCACATTATAGCAAAGTCAGAGAAAGTGATCAACAGGGAACAAGATTGTCCATCTCCTTTTTTCCAAGCTTTTTTTTGTATTTTAATTATTTTAAAATAAAATTAAAAAACAAACAAACATTTTTTTTGGACTCTCCATGACTTTATGGATTATTGACCACCTTGTTGATGAAAATTTTGTTGGTGAGAAAATCAGTGGCTGTTAAGGAATACATTCACCTGTCAACACAATTATACAACCAATGTAAAGAGCGGATCTAAAGTATATAAAAGTGATAATTTACTGATTCTGAGTTGCACTATACCATCTGATGGCTCCTGACCGTATGGCCTGGTTTTGCCCTGTTTGGTAAGGGTCTGGACAGGGCTTGGTCCAGTGACTCGTATTTTGGGAAGTTGTGTCATTGCATAGGAATTGAGACTAAGGCTGTGTTCAAACTTCATTTTTGCACTACCTCCAGCATGTCTGGATTTAGGACCCAGCACTCCGGGCATATTAAAAAAAAAAAAAAAAAGATTTATTTTGCCTATATTGGTCCTTTACCAATTAACAGAATTTTATCCAAAGAATTGTTTAGAGTTTTGTTAGCTTCCAAGTTAGGTTTTCTTTTCCGACCATGCATTAAAGCCTTGTTCTCATCTCAGTCACATGTTGGAGATAGGAATATCAATCGTCAAGTTCACAGCACAGAAAGTCGAGATCTGGAAACAGTCAAGTATGAAATCCCATAGTATTGTATTGCACAACAAGTGTATCTTGGGGATAATCATTTAAAGGTTGCTTTTTTCCACACTTTTTGGAATAAGTTGGGCCATTTTTTTTAATTCTATAGTAAGGTGCTGGTGACTGTGCTCATCTATACAGATACATACTGCAAACACAAAAAAAAAATTAAAAATCAAAAAATTATCCCATACAGAAACTAAAAATAAGAGAAACAAATTTTGTGAAAAATATAGTAGCAACTGGCAGAATTTTAGTCAACTTTTCATGCAGCACAAATCTGGATGTAAACAGTAAAGTTGTGTTAAGGAAACTGATAAGAGATAACATACACTGTGTTCCAAATTATTATGCAAATTGGATTTAAGTGTCAAAGATTTAATTGTTTCATTTTTCAAATAAACTCATGGATGGTATTGTGTCTCAGGGCTCAATAGTCACTGAAATCAATCTTAAACACCTTTGATAATTAGTTTTCCAGGTGATTCTAATTAAAGGAAAACTACTTAAAGATGATGATCCACATTATTAAGCAGGCCACAAGTTTCAAGCAATATGGGAAATAAAAAGGATCTCTCTGCTGCTGAAAAGCATCAAATAGTGCAATGCCTTGGTCAAGGGATGAAAGCATTAGATATTTCATGAAAACTTAAGAGTGATCATTATACTGTGAAGAGATTTGTGACTGAAACAGAGCATAGACAGAGTTCATGCAGATAAAGGCATAATGAGGAAGGTTTCTACCAGACACATTCATTGAATTAAGAGAAAAGCTGCCAAAATACCATTACAAAGCAGCAAGCAGTTATTTGAAGCTGCTGGTGCCTTCTTGAGTCCCTCGAACCTCAAGGTATAGGATCCTTCAAAGGCTTGCTGTGGTGCATAAACCTACTATTCGGCCACCCCTAAATAGTGTTCACAAGCAGAAATGGTTGCAGTGGGCCCAGACATACATGAAGACTAATTTTCAAACAGTCTTCTTTACTGATGAGTGTCGAGCAACCCTGGATGGTCTAGATGGATAGAGTAGTGGATGGTTGGTGGATGGCCTCCATGTCCCAACACGGCTGCGACGTTAGCAAGGAGGTGGAGGAGTCATGTTTTGGGCCGGAATCATAGGGAAACAGCTGGTAGGGCCCTTTAAGGTTCCTGAAGGTGTGAAAATGACCTCTGCAAAGTAAATAGAATTTCTGACTGACAACTTTCGTCCATGGTTTAAAAAGCAGAAATGTGCCTTCAGGAGCAAAATCATCTTCATGCTGACAATGCACCATCTAATGCTGCAAAGAATACCTCTGAGTCATTGGCTGCTATGGGCATAAAAGGGGATAAACTCATGGTGTGGCCACCATCTTTCCCTGACCTCAACCCTATAGAGAACCTTTGGAGTATAATCAAGCAAAAGATCTATGAGGGTGGGAGGCAGTTCACATCAAAAAAGCAGCTCTGGGAGGTTATTCTGACTTCATGCAAAGACATACAAGCAGAAACTCTCCAAAAACTCACAAGTTCAATGGATGCAAGAATTGTGAAGGTGATATCAAAGAAGGGGTCCTATGTTAACATGTAACTTGGCCTGTTAGGATGTTTTGGAGTTAAATAGCTTTTTTGTTCAGTGAATGTGACCTCCTAATGCTGCAAATTCCACACTGTTTACACTGTGTGCAGAATTATTAGGCAAGTTGTATTTTAGAGGATTATTTTTATTATTGATCAACAACTATGTTCTCAATCAACCCAAAAGACTCGTAAATATCAAAGCTTAATATTTTTGGAAATTGTACTGTTTGTTTTTTTTAGATTTGGCTATCTTAGGAGGATATCTGTTTGTGCAGGTAACTATTACTGTGCAGAATTATTAGGCAACTTAATAAAAATCAAATATATTCCCATCTCACTTCTTTTTTTTCACTAGATAAACCAATATCACTGCACAAAATTTAGAAATAAACATTTCTGACATTCAAAATCAAACAACAAAAAATTAGTGACCAATATAGCCACCTTTCTTTATGATGACACTCAGCAGCCTTCCATCCATAGATTCTGTCAGTTGCTTGATCTGTTTACGATCAACATTGTGTGCAGCATCCACCACAGCCTCCAGACACTGTTCCGAGAGGTGGACTGTTTTCCCTTCCTGTAGATCTCACCTCTTATGAGGGACCACAGGTTCTCTATGGGGTTCAGATCAGGTGAACAAGGGGGCCATGTCATTATTTTTTCTTCTTTGAGACCTTTACTGGCCAGCCATGCCGTGGAGTAGTTGGAGGCATGTGATGGAGCATTGTCCTGCATGAAAATCATGTTTTTCTTGAACGATACCGACTTCTTCCTGTACCACTGCTTGAAGAAGTTGTCTTCCAGAAACTGGCAGTAGTTCTGGGAGTGGAGTTTCACTCCATCCTCAACCCGAAAAGGTCCCACAAGTTCATCTTTGATGATAGCAGCCCATACCGGTACCCCACCTCCACCTTGCTAGCGTCTGAGTCGGAGTGGAGCTCTCTGCCCTTTACTGATCCAGCCTCTGGCCCATCAAGAGTCACTCTCATTTCATCAGTCCATAAAACCTTTAAAAAGTCAGTCTTAAGATATTTTCTTGGCCCAGTCTTGAGGTTTTATCTTATGTTTCTTGTTCAAAGGTGGTTGTTTTTCAGCCTTCCTTACTTTGGCCATGTCCCTGAGTATTGCACACCTTGAGCTTTTTGTTACTCCAGTAACGTTGCAGCTCTGAAATATGGCAAAACTGGTGGCAAATGGCATCTTGGCAGCTTCACGCTTGATTTTCCTCAATTCATGGGCAGTTATTTTGCGCCTTTTCTGCCCAACACGCTTCTTGCGACCCTGTTGGCTATTTGCCATGAAACGCTTGATTGTTCGGTGATCATGCTTCAAAAGTTTGGCAATTTCAAGACTGCTGCATCCCTCTGCAATACATCTCACAATTTTGGACTTTCCAGAGCCCGTGAAATCTTTCCATTTTGCCAAAGGAAAGGAAGTTGCCTAATAATTATGCACACCTTATATAGGGTTTTGATGTCATTAGACAACACCCCTCCTCATTACAGAGATGCACATCACCTGATTTACTTAACTGGTAGTTGGCTCTCAAGCCTGAACAGCTTGGAGTAGGACGACATGTATAAAAAGTATCATGTGATCAAAATACAACTTGCCTAATAATTTTTGAGTTTTTATTCATTTTGGAGATTACACTGACTACACTGTTATCATTGGGAGGTTTCTTCAAAGAAGTAAGACAGGCAATTAACAGTAAAAAGAAAGCATTTGCACTACTAAAGCAGGATGGCACCATTGAAGCTCTAAAAAACTATAGGGAGAAAAATACTTTATCTAAAAAACTAATTAAAGCTGCCAAAAAGGAAACAGAGAAGCACATTGCTAAGGAGAGTAAAACTAATCCCAAACTGTTCTTCAACTATATCAATAGTAAAAGAATAAAACCTGAAAATGTAGGCCCCTTAAAAAATAGTGAGGAAAGAATGGTTGTAGATGACGAGGAAAAAGCTAACATATTAAACACCTTCTTCTCCACGGTATTCACGGTGGAAAATGAAATGCTAGGTGAAATCCCAAGAAACAATGAAAACCCTATATTAAGGGTCACCAATCTAACCCAAGAAGAGGTGCGAAACCGGCTAAATAAGATTAAAACAGATAAATCTCCGGGTCCGGATGGCATACACCCACGAGTACTAAGAGAACTAAGTAATGTAATAGATAAACCATTATTTCTTATTTTTAGGGACTCTATAGCGACAGGGTCTGTTCCGCAGGATTGGCGCATAGCAAATGTGGTGCCAATATTCAAAAAGGGCTCTAAAAGTGAACCTGGAAATTATAGGCCAGTAAGTCTAACCTCTATTGTTGGTAAAATATTTGAAGGGTTTCTGAGGGATGTTATTCTGGATTATCTCAATGAGAATAACTGTTTAACTCCATATCAGCATGGGTTTATGAGAAATCGCTCCTGTCAAACCAATCTAATCAGTTTTTATGAAGAGGTAAGCTATAGGCTGGACCACGGTGAGTCATTGGACGTGGTATATCTCGATTTTTCCAAAGCGTTTGATACCGTGCTGCACAAGAGGTTGGTACACAAAATGAGAATGCTTGGTCTGGGGGAAATTGTGTGTAAATGGGTTAGTAACTGGCTTAGTGATAGAAAGCAGAGGGTGGTTATAAATGGTATAGTCTCTAACTGGGTCGCTGTGACCAGTGGGGTACCGCAGGGATCAGTATTGGGACCTGTTCTCTTCAACATATTCATTAATGATCTGGTAGAAGGTTTACACAGTAAAATATCGATATTTGCAGATGATACAAAACTATGTAAAGCAGTTAATACAAGAGAAGATAGTATTCTGCTACAGATGGATCTGGATAAGTTGGAAACTTGGGCTGAAAGGTGGCAGATGAGGTTTAACAATGATAAATGTAAGGTTATACACATGGGAAGAAGGAATCAATGTCACCATTACACACTGAATGGGAAACCACTGGGTAAATCTGACAGGGAGAAGGACTTGGGGATCCTAGTTAATGATAAACTTACCTGGAGCAGCCAGTGCCAGGCAGCAGCTGCCAAGGCAAACAGGATCATGGGGTGCATTAAAAGAGGTCTGGATACACATGATGAGAGCATTATACTGCCTCTGTACAAATCCATAGTTAGACCGCACATGGAGTACTGTGTCCAGTTTTGGGCACCGGTGCTCAGGAAGGATATAATGGAACTAGAGAGAGTACAAAGGAGGGCAACAAAATTAATAAAGGGGATGGGAGAACTACAATACCCAGATAGATTAGCAAAATTAGGATTATTTAGTCTAGAAAAAAGACGACTGAGGGGCGATCTAATAACCATGTATAAGTATATAAGGGGACAATACAAATATCTCGCTGAGGATCTGTTTATACCAAGGAAGGTGACGGGCACAAGGGGGCATTCTTTGCGTCTGGAGGAGAGAAGGTTTTTCCACCAACATAGAAGAGGATTCTTTACTGTTAGGGCAGTGAGAATCTGGAATTGCTTGCCTGAGGAGGTGGTGATGGCGAACTCAGTCGAGGGGTTCAAGAGAGGCCTGGATGTCTTCCTGGAGCAGAACAATATTGTATCATACAATTATTAGGTTCTGTAGAAGGACGTAGATCTGGGGATTTATTATGATGGAATATAGGCTGAACTGGATGGACAAATGTCTTTTTTCGGCCTTACTATGTTACTATGTTACTATGTATGCTCTAATGGGTGATGACTTTTATTAGACTGGCTGTCATTTCCATCGACCATTTAGGAAAATCTGAGAAAAATATCATTTGCATAATAATTTGGAACATGGTGTAAGGAGAACATAAAGGTACCTTCACACATAACGATATTGTTAACGATATCGTTGCTTTTTGTGACGTAGCAACGATATCGTTAAGGATATCGTTATGTGTGACAGCGACCAACGATCAGGCCCCTGCTGGGAGATCGTTGGTCGCTGAATAAAGTCCAGAACTTTATTTAGTCGCTGGACTCCTGCTGACATCGCTGGATCGGCGTGTGTGACACCGATCCAGCGATGTCTTCACTGGTAACCAGGGTAAACATCGGGTAACTAAGCGCAGGGCCGCGCTTAGTAACCCGATGTTTACCCTGGTTACCATCCTAAAAGTAAAAAAAAACAAACACTACATACTTACCTACAGCCGTCTGTCCTCCAGCGCTGTGCTCTGCACTCCTCCTGTACTGGCTGTGAGCGTCGGTCAGCCGGAAAGCAGAGCGGTGACGTCACCGCTCTGCTTTCCGGCCGCTGTGCTCACACAGACAGTACAGGAGGAGAGCAGAGCACAGCGCTGGAGGACAGACGGCTGTAGGTAAGTATGTAGCGTTTGTTTTTTTTTACTTTTAGGATGGTAACCATGGTAAACATCGGGTTACTAAGCGCGGCCCTGCGCTTAGTTACCCGATGTTTACCCTGGTTACCGGCATCGTTGGTCGCTGGAGAGCGGTCTGTGTGACAGCTCTCCAGCGACCAAACAGCGACGCTGCAGCGATCCGGATCGTTGTCGGTATCGCTGCAGCGTCGCTTAATGTGAAGGTACCTTAAGTAATATTTTTTTCTCTCTGGTGTAAATGTTGCTGTTCTCCCTAATCTGGTTTTATCTTTCTTTTGTTTCTGTATCTCTCCATTCCTGAGATATGGCCTCCTCTTCCTTTTATGTAAATCTAGTCTTGTTAGTCAAATGGGTGTGGTCCTCAAAAAGACTCCCACATAGAAGAGTTGATCTCCACACCCATATGGTAACAATACTACATTTACATACAGGAAAAAGCGGGCCAAATCTGTACAATGGAGAGGCCAGAAACAAGAAAAAATAATAGCAAAGATTCAAGAGAATTGAGGCATTTACACCATGTAAAGAAAAAATAGACATTTATTTAAAGTGCCAGGTCCTTTTTAATTAAGCTTATATTTCTAATAATCATTAATATTAAGTTCAATTTGTTCAGAACAATACATTTTATCTATACAATTAGGCCTCATTCAGACCGTGATTTTTCTTGTTTGTAGAAACATGGACTGTTGTTCATCAGTGTTTTGGAACAGATCTTCATCAGTGTTTGGTCAATTTGTGAGGTTTTACCATCAGAGTTTCACTGGCGATTTCCTTAAAGGGGTTGTCCCACAAGCAAAGTTCATTTTAATCAATAGATCTCGGAATAATAATAATTTCCATAAATGTATGCAATAAAAAAAATGTTCCTGTGCTGAGATAATCTTATAAATGTGTCCCTGTTGTGTACTGTGTAATGGCCGTGTCTGACAGTATAGGGATATCGTCTGATCTACCACAGCTTTTGAATAGGGAAGGACGCAAAGTGTATACAGACAGGACAGCACGGGGATCACAAATGATTCTCTGAGGTAAAATATTGTTTCAAAACAGGAAGTGAAATTTTTTACCTCACAAAAAGAATCAGTTGTGCTCCCGTACTGTCCTGTCTGTATACTCTTTTCTCCCCCCCGCCCAGGAGCTGTGCTATTATCAGACAATGTTCCTGTACGGTCAGATACAGCCATTACATAGTACACAGCAGGGACACATTTATAAGATTATCTCAGCACAGGAACATTTTATTTAAATACATCCAATTGTGGAAATTCTTATTATTCCGAGATCTATTGATTAAAATCAACTTCGTTTGTAGGAAAACGCCTTTAAATAAATGGTGCAATGTTAATATCGGACAGTACTTGGATTATACACTGATGCCAACCATGTGCCATCTGTGATTTTTCACGGACTCAGACTTATATGGGTAATTTTATGATCGTTGTATGGGTAATTTTGCTCTCAGATTCAAATAAAAAAAACGGACTTGTCTCCGTGATTTTTTCCAGACACACAATTTGTAAAACAAAGCCCACGGACGTATGATCAGCAGCACCGCAGATGTGTTCTATCGCGTTATACACGGACACCTAAATGAGGCCTTAATGTGAGGAATATTCATGTATTTAGAAAACCAACTATCAGGATGGCACACAATCCTGGGAATCAGCAATCAGAAAGAAATACTTAAAACTATTGAGCCATGTAGGTATAGGAAAAAGCAGAATCAAAAAAGGGAATTTTGTTATAATTTTATACATGGAATTATTTCAACATTTTTCACTTTAGAATTAAAACACTATTTAGATTTCATTCTTATAGTTAACTAGCTGAAGAGCCCGGCGTTGCCTGGGCATAGTAAATATCTGTGGTTAGTTATAGCACCTCACTTCTCTTATTTTCCCATCACGCCTCTCATTTTCCCAATCACATCTTTCATTTTCCCCCTCACATCTCTCATTTTCTCCCTCACACCTCTCATTCCCCCCTAACACTTGTCATTTCAACCTCACATCTGTCATTTTCTGATCACTCCACTATTTTTCCTCACTCCTCTCATTTTGCACTCACACCTTTTCATTTTCACCTCACACCTCTCATTTTCACCTCATCACCTCAGTATATACATGTTTGTCATCTCCCTTATATATAGTATACATCTGTATGTCATCTCCTGTATATAGTATATACCTGTATGTCATCTCCCCTGTATATAGTATATACCTGCTGTGTGTTATCTCCCCTATATATAGTATATAACTGAATGTCATCTCCTTCTATATATAGTATATACTTGTATGTCATCTCCTCCTGTATATAGTATATACCTGTGTGTCATCTCCCCTGTATATAGTATATATCTGAGTGTCATCTCCTCCTGCATATAGTATATACCTGCATGTCATCTTCTATATATAGCATATACATGTATGTCATCTCCTCCTGTATATAGTATATACCTGTGTGTCATCTCCCCTGTATATAGTATATATCTGAGTGTCATCTCCTCCTGCATATAGTATATACCTGCATGTCATCTTCTATATATAGCATATACCTGTATGTCATCTCCTCCTGTATATAGTATATACCTGTGTGTCATCTCCCCTGTATATATTATATATCTGAGTGTCATCTCCTCCTGCATATAGTATATACCTGCATGTCATCTTCTATATATAGCATATACCTGTATGTCATCTCCTCCTGTATATAGTATATACCTGTATGTCATCTCCTCCTGTATATATATGTACCTATATGTCATCTCCTCCTCTATATAGTATATACCTGTGTGTCATCTCTCCTGTATATAGTATATATCTGTGTGTCATCTCCCCTGTATATAGTATATACCTGTGTGTCATCTCCTCCTGTATTAGACCTCGTTCACACGTTATTTGCTCAGTATTTTTACCTCAGTATTTGTAAGCTAAATTGGAGGCCTGATAAATCCCCAGCCAACAGGAAGCCCTCCCCCTGGCAGTATATATTAGCTCACACATACACATAATAGACAGGTCATGTGACTGACAGCTGCTGTATTTCCTATATGGTGCAATTGTTGTAGTTTGTCTGCTTATTAATCAGATTTTTATTTTTGAAGGATAATACCAGACTTGTGTGTGTTTTAGGGCGAGTTTCGTTTGTCAAGTTGTGTGTGTTGAGTTGCGTGTGGCGACATGCATGTAGCGACTTTTGTGAGATGAGTTTTGTGTAGCAACATGCGTGTAGCAACTTTTTGTGTGTCGAGTTGCATGTGACAGGTTAGTGTAGCAAGTTGTGTGCAGCAAGTTTTGCGCATGGCGAGTTTTGCGTGTTGCGAGTATTATGTGTGGTGCCTTTTGAGTATGTGCAAGTTTTGTGTGAGGCAACTTTTGTATGTGTTGCAACTTTTGTGCATGTGGCAATTTTTCCGCGTGTGCAAGTTTTGCATGTGGCGAGTTTTTCATGAGGAGAATTTTGCACTTGTGGCGAGTTTTGCAAGAGCCTAGTTTTTGCATGTGGCGAGTTCTGCGCGTGGCGAGTTTTGAGTGGCGACTTTTGTGTTTTGACTTTTATGTGGCGAGGTTGGTGTATTTGTGGTGAAATGTGTGCTGAGGGTAATATGTGTTCAAGCACGTGGTAGTGTGTGGCGCATTTTGTGTGTGTTCATATCCCCGTGTGTATTGAGTATCCCATGTCGAGGCCCCACCTTAGCAACTGTACGGTATATACTCTTTGGCGCCATCGCTCTCATTCTTTAAGTCCCCCTTGTTCGCATCTGGCAGCTGTCAATTTGCCTCCTACAGTTTTCCTTTCATTTTTTCCCATTATGTAGATAGGGGCAAAATAGTTTGGTGAATTGGAAAGCGCGGGGTTAAAATTTCACCTCACAACATAGCCTATGACGCTCTCGGGGTCCAGACGTGTGACTGTGCAAAATTTTGTTGCTGTAGCTGCGACGCTTCCAACACTTTTCCTTTCACTTTTTCCCCATTATGTAGATAGGGGCAAAATTGTTTGGTGAATTGGAACGCGCGGGGTTAAAATTTCACCTCACAACGAAGCCTATGACGCTCTCAGGGTCCCGACGTGTGACTGTGCAAAATTTTGTTTCTGTAGCTGCAACGCCTCCAACACTTTTCCTTTCACTTTTTTCCCCATTATGTAGATAGGCATACCTCCCTACTTTTGAGGAAGGGAAAGAGGGACAAAGTCAGCGGCGCGCATAGCGCGCCGCGGCAAATTTTAGGCCACACCTTTGACCACACCCATTTCACAGCTAGCCATGCCCCAACCACACCTATTTAGCACTTCTGATCACAATGTTTCGTAAACAATAATTATAAACAAAAAAATATGGCCACACACGACGCTCCATACTGTACAATGGCCCCACACGATGCTCCATACTGTACAATGGCCACACACGATGCTCCATACTGTACAATGGCCACACACGACGCTCCATACTGTACAATGGCCACACACGACGCTCCATACTGTACAATGGCCACACACGACGCTCCATACTGTACAATGGCCCCACACGATGCTCCATACTGTACAATGGCCACACACGACGCTCCATACTGTACAATGGCCACACACGACGCTCCATACTGTACAATGGCCATTGGCCACATTATGCTCCATACTGTATAATGGCCCCACATGATGCTGCGTACAGCATACTTGCCCCACGTGATGGTCCATACAGTATTATGGCGCCACATTATGCTTTGTACAGTATAATGGCCCCACACAATGGGTATAGAATAATGGCCACACATAATGCTGGGTACAGTATAATGGCCACACATGGTTACCCCACCCCCATCATTGCCTTCTCCATCACTACACACAGACACCTTTCACCGCGCTCCCTCGCAGCAGCTGGATGACACCCACGGCGCTGAATGGTGTCATCCAGCTGCGCCGCTGACTGCTCACGTCGCTGCAGCTGTGATATGCCACTGATAAAGACCTCCGTGTCTCCTGTGCCAGTCCGTGTCAGAGCGAGGAGCAATATTGCTCCGATCTGACACAGCCAGCGTCCGCTCCGTACACATGCGACTCCGCTCCATACACCTCGTACACACACGACTCCGCTCCATACACCTTGCACATGCGGCTCCGCTCCGTAGACCTCATACATACGGCTCCTCCCCATACACCTTGTACACACACGGCTCCACTCCGTACACCTTATACACACACAGCTCTGCTCCGTACACCTCATACACACGGCTCCTCTCCATACATCTCGTACACACATGGCTCCGCTCAATACACCTTGCACATGAGGCTCTGCTCCGTACACCTCGTACACACATGACTGCGCTCCATTCACCTTGCACATGCGGCTCCGCTCCATACACCTCGTACACACACGACTCCGCTCCATACACCTCATACACACACGGATCCGCTCCGTACACCTCGTACACACACGACTCCGCTCCGTCCACATTGCACGAGCTGCTCCGCTCCGTACACCTTGCACACACATGGCTCCACTCCGTACACGTCATACACATACGGCTCCTCTCCATACATCTCGTACACACACGGCTCCACTCCGTACACCTCGTACACACGTGGCTCTGCTCCGTACACCTCGTACACACACGACTCCATTCCATACACCTTGCACATGCGGCTCCGCTCTGTACGCCTCATACACACACGGCTCCACTCTGTACACCTCGCACACACACGGCTCTACTCTGTACACCTCGCACACACACGGCTCCACTCCGTACACCTCGCACACACGCTGCTCTGCACACCTCGTACACACGCTGCTCCGCTCCGTACACCTCGTACACACGGCTCCGTACACGTCTTACACACACGACTCTGCTCCATACACCTTTCACACGCTGCTCCGATTCACACACCTTGTACACACACACGGCTCTGCTACATTACAGTGTCAGACTGTCACAGGGGCTTTGGTTTAGCCCTTTTTATGTGTGTGTGGGGGGGGGGGGGGTATAGGGGCGGGGGGAATAGCAGCCACAATAGGGTTGTGTTGTCACCCTCTCCCAGGGAGACAGACATGTCAGTGAGTCATGGATCTCACTCACACTGATCTGCAGATAACACAGCAGTGAGCAGCCCAGGCAAACAGAGGCTGTGAGTGTGTCCGTCCCTCCCTGCTCAGCCCCACTCATTCCAAGCACCATTACACTAGCCAGGCATTATAATCAGCAGCTCCAGTCCACTCACACTGCTCTGCTGCTTACATTGCCGCCGGCACCCAGGCTGTTCGGCTGTTACCTCAAACTAGAAGTGAGCCCTCTCTCTCCCTCTCTCACCAGTGATGCTGGGAGACTCAGGAACATGGGGAGGGGGCGTGGCCTAACAAAAGGGGGTGTGACGGAGTTCTCCTGCTGTCTCCCGGGATCAGAGCGTCCTGCGCTGGACAGCGGGGCAGAGAGTCAAATCCGGGAAAGTCCCGCACAATGAGGGACGGTTGGGAGGTATGGATAGGGGCAAAATTGTTTGGTGAATTGGAAAGCAGGGGGTTAAAATTTCGCCTTACAACATAGCCTATGACGCTCTCGGGGTCCAGACATGTGACTGTGCAAAATTTTGTGGCTGTAGCTGCGACGCCTCCAACACTTTTCCTTTCACTTTTTTCCCCATTATGTAGATAGGGGCAAAATTGTTTGGTGAATTGGAACGCGCGGGGTTAAAATTTCGCCTCACAATATAGCCTATGACGCTCTCGGGGTCCAGACGTGTGACTGTGCAAAATTTTGTGGCTGTAGCTGCGACGGTGCAGATGCCAATCCCGGATATACATACACACACACACACATTCAGCTTTATATAGTAGATGTAATATCTGTCTAACACAGAAATAATTCAGTAGATATGGCCTCTGCTTCATTTGCACATGCCATGTTCTTCTTACTAGTCATTATTATTTAAAACTACTTTACCACAAACTTCCTGAAAACATCATTTATTAGAATACACACGACAGCTCACTGCACCCGTGGACGCCATCTTATAAACCATACAATATATATTTTTTGCTTTTATTATTCTTATTATTATTATTTTTTGCATAAAAATGGTGTCAGAAGGGAGTAAACACTGAATATTTTTTTTAAGCTGTATGATCTATTTTGCAGTTCACCATATGTAATTTTTATATTCTAGTAATTAACCACTTCACGACCTTGGACGCAGGTATGCACTCGATGTGGGCTCCAGCACTAAGCCCGCATCTTTCTCTGCTCATGACAGCTGATCTAATGCCTCGCATTTAACACGCACTGAGCAGAAGCGCGTCACAAGACCTGACCAACGGTGCCCCTGTCACGTGATCACGGGGCGCTAATGGGTTGTCAAGACAGCCGGGGGTCTGCAGAAGACCCCCATGCCAGTCATTGTAAAATTCCTATCAACGCCGCCCCGTTGAGATCATGATTTATGCTACACATAGCAGAGCTGAAGCTCCGCTATGTGTAGCACAGACGATCAGACAATCACATCATCAAGTCTCCTAAAAGACTATTAAAGCAAGTAAAAAAAAAGTAGTAAAAAAAAAAAAAAAAGTTAAAATCTCCCCCCTTTTGCCCCATACAAAATAAAGCAATAAAAAAATACATATCTGGTATCACTGTGTTCGGAAATGTCCGATCTATCAAAATATAGAGTAAATTAATCCGCCGCCTCCTCTTGCTTCATTAGCGTCCCTGGCGCCTGCGCTGTAAGTTCGAAGGGCAGCGCAACTGCGCATGGCCGGAAAAAATACTTACAGCGCAGGCGCCGGGGATGCTAATAAAGGAAGAGGAGGCAGCGCCCGGCACGCACAGGCCCGGAGTGACGGCTGTGCTGCGTCTGATCAGGGGGGAAAGACCCGCCTCCGGGACCATTTCACGGTATGAGGGGGCACATTTTATAAGCGTTTATTTAAGCGTGTGCAGGGAGCATAAATAAAAGAGCCACCTTGTCAGATTGCAGCATTAGTGCTGCACAAGGTGGCCCTTTTGGTTACAAACGCCTGGGGGGTGACAGGTTCCCTTTAACTTTGCAATCACTTGATCACCTATGCAACACATTTCTATGCTGCAGTATTGCAGCGTATTGTATAATTACACAGGCTGGATTTCAAAGGAGTAGTACCATGGAAAACATTGGAGGCCTACAGTAGGCACTTGGCTTCTAGAACAACCCATTAGCACCCTGCAATTGTGTTGTGGGGGTGATTGGATTTGCATGTAAGAGGTTAAACTGTTGTAGTTTTGATCGCAACAGTTAATCTTGTGTGCTGGCTGTATAATGTAGAATCCACGCTAAATTTCACTTTTGGCACAACACATGTCCATATGGTCCTTTTCTTGTACATGAATATCATAAATTGTTTTCCCAGAATGAGGATCCTTTTACTAGCCAGGGTAGAGTGCAACTGTAAAAAGCTCTGAAAAAAACAAAAAATCACTATGACCATGTATTCACTTGAGTTGGCAGCTTGTAATACCACATGACTCCTGTAGAGGCCACTGCAGGAGGAGCATCTGCTTACTGATCGCCAGAGATCCCCGATTAGTAGAGATGATCTAGTTTTTATTGTCCATATAACAAAAGAAAACAAAAAAGAAACTTAAACATTTTATTATTTGGTTATAAATACGGAGGACACAAGAGCAAACAGGTATATAAAAAATAGAAAATTTATTGACACACTATACATATCATAATAAACAAAAAATACATATTAAGTGCAGGAATAACACATGAGAGCACCAGGGACTCCACACCGAATACTCAGCTGGGTAGCTGCCACATCCCAAACAAAATGTTATGTGCTATTAGTAGATCACATAAAGGCAGCCTGCCCGCACCCATAGACCTAACAGTAACCCATGGTCTAATATTACATCATCCTGAGATTATAAGGGTGCTCACCTGTAAGCACACGATGGGGAGTCCAGGACCAGGCGTGAGTGCTCCCGACGCGCGTTTCGCGGGTGTAAAACCCCGCTTTTTCAAGGGGATAGCGTCTTTGCCCAGCCAGGACCTTATATCATACTTTGACCCGGCATGTGATAGCCGGTCGGCCAATAGCAGAGGGGAATAACGGCGCATGCGCCCCGCGGCACCGAGAGCTCACCGCAGCTGGAGCCGGGCGTCATCGTCATCACATGCGAGCGGGGAGGAGGAGCAATCCCCGCCCGCATGGAGGAGGAGAAAGACGCGCCGCTCCACAGTAGCGAGCCCGGAGCGCAAGCGCACACCCCACTGCATCACCAATGGAAATAAAGTATATGCCCACATAGAAACGCGGCACCATATGGACCCACTATATAACTATACATGGTGAATACTATAGATCACAGGCACAATTCAAATTGAAATAAATACAACAGTATCAGTTCCAGAATTCTTCAGTTGTAACATGTTCATTCGTGCCGTATCATCCCATCATGGTAGTTTTTAGGTATGGTCCAGTACCGCAAGGTTCCATTGGTGATCTTAAGTTGGTAGATGACAAGTGATAATAAGGGGGTCCTGCTTAAGACAACAAATAGAAAGAAAAATAAAAAAACACATCAAATAAAAAAGTAAAATTAAAAACAATAAAAGCACACACCCGGGAAAACGGGGGGAGAGACAACAGGAGATATAGGCACCTACGACTAGGTGCAGATCATATATATAGAGGTATATGCTGAGAACAAGCAATGAGCTTTAAAGGAAAGAGGAGAAGGAGAGGGACTAATTAAGGCCTCGTGGGGTCATGGTATCTAATAAAACTATCCATTTCGCCTCTACCTGCGCAAGAGTCTTCTTATAATCCCCCCCCCTACTTGAAACCTCTAGTGGAAACTCTTCCTTCTTATGTACGTGACACTACGGACGCCCTGGCTAGGGTCGATAGCATTCTTGTGGATCATGACACATTACTTGTGACGGCGGACGTTGAAAGCCTATATACATGTATCGATCATCGGCATGGTATTGAGGCTGTCCGCCTCTTCCTGGGCATGTTCGACCGGGCCAGCCCTTTTTGTGAGTTTATCCTTGAGCTGCTGCACTACGTCCTTACCCACAATTTTTTTGTTTTTAAGGATTTATTTTATTTACAGATGCGTGGCACAGCCATGGGCGCGGCCTGTGCGCCCTCGTACGCAAATCTCTTCCTTGGTTCATGGGAGAGATTTTTGTTTGGCAACGAGGGCCCGCGGGCCGCCTCCCATGTGCTGTGCTGGCATCATTATATTGATGATGTTTTTTTCTTGTGGGATGGGACGGTGCAGCAGCTCGAGGAATTTATGGGGACGCTGAATCAGAATGCCCTTAATATCCATTTAACATACACATTTGATACCAAGAGGGTCGACTTTTTGGATGTTACATTCGAGGTCGACCAAAGTGGCCATATTCAAACTGATGTGTATCGTAAGCCAACCTCGGTTAACGCACTGATTCATGCGTCCTCTGCTCATAAACCTTGAAGTCTAGGTTTGCTGCACGGGGTTATTCAAATAGATGCATTAAGCAGGGGTACCAACGTGCTCGAGTCACTCCACGTAGGGACCTATTACAACCCTCAAAGCCTAGAAGAGGGACACAATACAATGGGCCAATAAGGTTTATATCAACTTATAATCACGAGTGGGAGGAGATGCGCCGCGTCATGAACAAGCATTGGTCCATTCTAAGTGCGGAGCCCTCCTTAGGAGAATCGTTAGGGACAGGCCCCTCTATGACAGCAAAAAGGTCAAAGAATTTAAAAGACCTCCTTGCCAAGAGCCATTATGTTCCACCTAGAGAGAATCCTTTTGGAACTGGTGGCCCTATTGTGGGATCTATACCGTGCGGTCACTGCCTGGCCTGCACGAATGTCCTACGCTGCAACACGTTTAACTCTTCCGACGGTAAAACTAGGTTTGATATCAGACACCGCATTTCATGCGGGAGCACAAACGTTATATATTATGCTACGTGCGGTTGTTCCAAAATTTACGTCGGATTAACATCTAGGGAATTGAGAAAACATGTACGGGAGCATGTGCGGGACATTCGTGCGGCTCGGGCAGTGACCGATCTTTCCCTCCTCAAAACCATCCCGCGCCATTTCAGGCAATTTCATGAGGGCGATCCCTCATCATTTATGGTACGGGGGATTGACCTAATACATTTAGGAATTCGAGGGGGGGATTATAAGAAGACTCTTGCGCAGGTAGAGGCGAAATGGATAGTTTTATTAGATACCATGACCCCACGAGGCCTTAATTAGTCCCTCTCCTTCTCCTCTTTCCTTTAAAGCTCATTGCTTGTTCTCAGCATATACCTCTATATATATGATCTGCACCTAGTCGTAGGTGCCTATATCTCCTGTTGTCTCTCCCCCTGTTTTCCCGGGTGTGTGCTTTTATTGTTTTTAATTTTACTTTTTTATTTGATGTGTTTTTTTATTTTTCTTTCTATTTGTTGTCTTAAGCAGGACCCCCTTATTATCACTTGTCATCTACCAACTTAAGATCACCAATGGAACCTTGCGGTACTGGACCATACCTAAAAACTATCATGATGGGATGATACGGCACGAATGAACATGTTACAACTGAAGAATTCTGGAACTGATACTGTTGTATTTATTTCAATTTGAATTGTGCCTGTGATCTATAGTATTCACCATGTATAGTTATATAGTGGGTCCATATGGTGCCGCGTTTCTATGTGGGCATATACTTTATTTCCATTGGTGATGCAGTGGGGTGTGCGCTTGCGCTCCGTGCTCGCTACTGTGGAGCAGCGCGTCTTTCTCCTCCTCCATGCGGGCGGCGATTGCTCCTCCTCCCCGCTCGCATGTGATGACGATGACGCCCGGCTCCAGCTGCGGTGAGCTCTCGGTGCCGCGGGGCGCATGCGCCGTTATTCCCCTCTGCTATTGGCCGACCGGCTATCATATGCTGGGTCAAAGTATGATATAAGGTCCTGGCTGGGCAAAGACGCTATCCCCTTGAAAAAGCTGGGTTTTACACCCGCGAAACGCGCGTCGGGGGCACTCACGCCCGGTCCTGGACTCCCCATCGTGTGCTTACAGGTGAGCACCCTTATAATCTCAGGATGATGTAATATTAGACCATGGGTTACTGTTAGGTCTATGGGTGCGGGCAGGCTGCCTTTATGTGATCTACTAATAGCACATAACATTTTGTTTGGGATGTGGCAGCTACCCAGCTGAGTATTCGGTGTGGAGTCCCTGGTGCTCTCATGTGTTATTCCTGCACTTAATATGTATTTTTTGTTTATTATGATATGTATAGTGTGTCAATAAATTTTCTATTTTTTATATACCTGTTTGCTCTTGTGTCCTCCGTATTTATAATTATTATTTTGAGCGGGTTTTGTGTTGTATGCCGAGGTGGCTTGTACTTATTACAGCCACAGATGTAACGTTAACATAATGTTGTTGAGGTTTTTGTGCCTAATAATTTTATTATTTGGTGTGGAAATTAATTTGGTGAACGACTTACTTCTTGAATCTATTAATTAGCCGAGGTTCATTTTTCTTTATATCACTGATCATTTTCTGGACTTGCCTAGGAGTAGAAAAATAAAAAGAGAAAAGGTGAAATAAATAAGATTTTTGTCACGGATACACACACATTTTGATGGTTACATTATAGTTTTGCTTCATCGCTGCCATTAGAACCAAGTTTACAAAGATCGGGGTCTTATAGGTTGTATCTAATAGACATTGTCACGAAGGCAGCCGACTCCTCAAACATCTGGCGCTACTCAGGAAATAGATTAGAGGAAATGAAAGAAAAACCAGTCAGTCAGTCAGACGATTGTGACAGACATACGTTCTATAAGACATGAATAAGGCGACCTGGGAATCCGGCTATAAATCAGCATCGCCTCCGTTCACACCAGGCTCAGCGCGCGCACTCGGAAAATCATCTGATGCACATGTCAAATGTATCGATGGATAGATCTGTTTTCTATATAGTGGAAATGACTACCACGAATGTTCATAGAAAAACTCTTTTACGTGAGGCCCTTATATTGGAAAGCATAGCTGAACAAAATCTTCCAACACAGTTTAACCATGTCAAAACTAGGGTAGACCTCCAGGAATAGTCACACTTTTTTACTACACAAAGACTTGAAATGCATAAAAGGTTTTTCACATATTCTAATTTAGATGTAAAGAAATTTTGCATATTTTTGGGGGAGTTTACTGTTTATTTATTATGACACTTTTATATTATTACTTTTACCGAAACTGGGAAAATATAGAAAGGTAAGTCTGGTTTTAACGTTTTTTGTTTTTTATTTAATTGTTAATATCACAAAGTCCCATAAAAATAAATTTTTCAGTTCTCTCCTCTGTTTCATTTAGCGGTTTAGGCTAGGTTTTATTTTTGGGCAGCACGGTGGCTCAGTGGTTAGCATGGTGGCTTGATGGTTAGCACGGAGTTCAGTGGTTAGCACTAGTGATGAGTGAATATACGCATTACTCGAGATTTCCCGAGCACACTCAGGTGACCTCAGAGTATTTTTTTAGTGCTTGGAGATTTAGTTTTCATCGTGGCAGCTGAATGATTTACATCTGTTAGCCAGCTTGATTACATGTGGGGGTTGCCTGGTTGCTAGGGAATCCCCACATGTACTCAGCCTGGCTAGTAGCTGTAAATCATTCAGCTGAGGTGAAGAAAACAAAATCTCCGAGCAGTCATAAATACTCGGAGGACACCCGAGCGTGCTCAGGAAATCTTGAGTAACGAGTATATTCGCTCATCACTAGTTAGCACTGTAGCCTGGCAGTACTGTGGTCCTGAGCTCAAATCCTACCAAGGACACCATATGCAAGGAGTTTGTATGTTCTCCCAGTGTTTGCGTGGGTTTCCTCCAGATTCTCCAGTTTCCTCCCACACTGCAAAGACATACTGATAGGGAATGTACATGGTGAGCCCCAATGGGCACAGTGATAATAATAACTGTAAAGCGCTACAGAATACGATGGTTCTATATAAAGCAATACATAATAAATAATTTTGCTTTTTTTCCCCCCATGTAGTTAAAGTGTAACTGCACTTTCAGGTCACTATTCAGGGTAGGAGTTCATGGATGTGTGTAAATGAGAAAGAATATTATATTTGGCAAATATATTACAGCATTTTTTTTTACCATTTTTTTTTTGTTTCTGCACTAGAAGCCTCAGCAGTTTCTTTTTGTCTCATTCTCTACTGTCTCCTTTCAGCGTCTCCCATCACCATAGATTACTATAGACAACAGGAGAAAGGTCATCCTTCACTAGAGACAGAATTATAGATGGATCTGAGCAGTCGCCTATAAGTGGGGAAAAGGATTTTTTTTGTTCACTAATAGAAAACATTACAAAGTTTTATGTTTTTTTTACTACCACTTGTATTGTTGATTTATGAACAAGTCAAAGTGAAGTTACCACTTACAATATTGTGTGTGTGTGTGTGTGTGTGTGTGTGTGTATGTATATACACACACACACATACAGTGCAGACCAAAAAAGTTTGGACACACCTCATTTAAAGATTTTTCTGTATTATCATAACTATGAAAATTGTACATTCACACTAAAGGCATCAAAACTATGAATTAACACATGTGGAATTATATACTTAACAAAAAAGTGTGAGACAACTGAAAATAGGTCTTATATTCTAGGTTCTTCAAAGTAGCCACCTTTTGCTTTGATGACTGCTTTGCACACTCTTGGCATTCTCTTGATGATCTTCAAGAGGTAGTCACCGGGAATGGTCGTCACTTCACAGGTGTGCTCTGTCAGGTTTAATTAATAAGTGGGATTTCTTGCCTTATAAATGGGGTTGGGACCATCAGTTGTGTTGAGCAGAAGTCTGGTGGATACCCAGCTGATAGTCCTACTGAATAGACTGTTAGAATTTGATTTATGGCAAGAAAAAACGCAGCTAAGCAAAGAAAAACGAGAGGCTATCATTACTTTAAGAAATGAAGGTCAGTCAGTCTGAAAAATTGGTAAAACTTTTAAAGTGTCCCCAAGTGCAGTGGCAAAAACCATCAAGCGCTACAAAGAAACTGGCTTACATGAGGACCGCCCCAGGAAAGGAAGATCAAGAGTCACCTCTGCTTCTGAGGATAAGTTTATCCGAGTCACCAGCCTCAGAAATCGCAGGTTAACAGCAGCTCAGATTAGAGACCAGGTCAATGCCACACAGAGTTCTAGCAGCAGACACAGCTCTACAACAACTGTTAAGAGAAGACTTTGTGCAGCAGGCCTTCATGGCAAAATAGCTGCTAGGAAACCACTGCTAAGGACAGGCAACAAGCAGAAGAGACTTGTTTGGGCTAAAGAACACAAGGAATGGACATTAGACCAGTGGAAATCTGTGCTTTGGTCTGATGAGTCCAAATTTGAGATCTTTGGTTCCAACCACCGTGTCTTTGTGCGACGCAGAAATGGTGAACAGATGGACTCTACATGCCTGGTTCCCACCGTGTAGCATGGAGGAGGAGGTGTGATGGTGTGGGGGTGCTTTGCTGGTGACACTGTTGGGGATTTATTCAAAACTGAAGGCATACTGAACCAGCATGGCTACCACAGCATCTTGCAGCGGCATGCTATTCTATCCGGTTTGCGTTTAGTTGGACCATCATTTATTTTTCAACAGGACAATGACCCCAAACACACATCCAGGCTGTGTAAGGGCTATTTGACCAAGAAGGAGAGTGATGGGGTGCTACGCCAGATGACCTGGCCTCCACAGTCACCAAACCTGAACCCAATCAAGATGGTTTGGGGTGAGCTGGACCGCAGAGTGAAGGCAAAAGTTTGTTGGAAGACCATTCCAGGTGACTACCTCTTGAAGCTCATCAAGAGAATGCCAAGAGTGTGCAAAGCAGTCATCAAAGCAAAAGGTGGCTACTTTGAAGAACCTAGAATATAAGACATATTTTCAGTTGTTTCACACTTTTTTGTTAAGTATATAATTCCACATGTGTTAATCCATAGTTTCGATGCCTTCAGTGTGAATTTACAATTTTCATAGTCATGAAAATATCTAGATTGTGAGCCCCATTGGGGACAGTGATGATAATTTGTGCAGACTGTAAAGCGCTACGGAATATGTTAGCGCTATATAAAAATAAAGATTATTATAAATACAGAAAAATCTTTAAATAAGAAGGTGTGCCCAAACTTTTGGTCTGTACTGTGTGTGTGTAGAATATATATATATATATATATATATATATATATATATATATATATATATATATATATATATATGTATATGTATATATATATATATATATATATATATATATATGTATATGTATATGTATATGTATATGTATATGTATATGTATATATATATATATATATATATATATATATATATATATATATATATATATATATATATACAAAAAAAAGGTGCAAAAAAATGTTTGAAGGAAGCCTTCCAGATACACATACACACATATTATGTATATATTATATATATATTTAACTTCTCTGGAAGGCTTCCTTCAAACATTTTTTTTGCATCTTTTCCCCTGCTGAATATTCATGTAGAAATTGCAGTTTTTTTGTAAGCATTTTTTCTGGTATTTTGTGGCAATAATTCATTTTCTTTTAAATTTCAACTATTTATATGTGCTATAAATGTATACTAGAAATAGGTCCCACCATCTGAATTTGCATTCATCGAGAAAAAAAAAAAAATGGGGCCCCTGTCGTGAGTCACTACCAATACAGAGAGTGTTGTAATTATTATTGATTTGTATAGGAATTCCAAGCACCTCTCCACTGACGGGGTGCACATTCTAAACATAGATGCATGTCTCATTGTACATTTATGGCACATCCTATAGATATCCCATAAATGTACAAGATAGATATATTCTTTAACTGAAGAGCCGATAATTGGCTAACTAGAGTTCGTAGGAATGTTCTTTCCCAATTGTTGGTAGTTTAAAAAAATGCCAGTATCTTTAGAACATCACGCCGTGTAAAGAATGGTGTGTGCTGTCGATAACATGTAATATATTTTGGGGACAGAATAATCCAATTAGCTCTCGTTCTGTCGCCATCATTGATCATCGAAAAAATACGTTTGTGTAAACAAGCGCCAAGAAACTTGAATATTTGGTGATCGCTTGTAACTGGCCTGAAATCGGCTCATGTAACTTACCCTAAGAAGCACTTGTAAGGATAAAAGTAAACCACACAGATGAGGACTTATTTTTTTTTGGTAAATTCTTTATCTTAAATATTACTCATGCACAACTCGGCCAACAGAGGAACGCAGCCCCTAGAGTCCGAAACCCTGCTTGGCAGAAACCCCAAAAGAACTATCAAATGGTACCGAGGCTAAAAGGAGAGCACAATAATATGTTTATTTTTATATTTTCACCTAGCAGAGATCCTATAAACAAGGGAATCTGGGGATGTAAGAATTTCTTTATTACATTAGTTTAGTTATGCCCATCAATGTTTACAGATGACACACGAGGACACAATAGATTGATATTGCAGCCTATTGCCACTACATACAGACCTAATGAACCATGCCCTAAGTACTTGTTTACCGGCTACGGGTGTACAAACCTCACTGTAGAGCGGTAATATGACTCTTGGCAGAAGTCTTGTTTGATAACACAGGTATATTTCAGAAGACATCACAGCTTTCATCCAGCCAATAATGCTATTATCACTGATCAACAAGAAGTATTTAATCTGTTATCTCAAAATATTCCAGGAGCAAATAGACAAAGTCATGAGAAGGTTGTGGGATTGCAAAAACTGCGCAAGCCATGGAAAACTGTTTATCCAATATTATATGTATAATATAATATATATATATATATATATATATATATATATATATATATATATATATATATATATATATATATACTAGATGGTGGCCCGATTCTAACGTATCGAGTATTCTAGAATATGTAGGTAGTATATAGCACAGGCTACGCACTATATTGCACGGTGACGTACTATATAACACAACCGACGTAGTATATAACAGAGCTACGTAGTATGTAACACAGCGTACGTAGTATATAGCAGAGCTACGTAGTATACAACACATCCACGTAGTATATAACATAGCCACGTAGTGTATTGCACAGGCATGTAGTATATTGGTCAGCCACGTAGTATATAGCAGAGCCACGTAGTACATAACACAGCCACGTAGTGTATTGCACAGGCATGTAGTATATTGGTCAGCCACATAGTATATAGCAGAGCCACGTAGTACATAACACAGCCACGTCGTATATCGTAGTATATTGCACTGGCACGTAGTATATAACAGAGCCATGTAGTATATTGCACAGTCGACGTAGTATATAACAGAACCGACACAGCCACATAGTATATTGCACAGCCACGTAGTCTATTGGACAGTCACGCTGTATATTGCATAGTCACGTTGTATGTTGCCCAGCTACATAGTATATAGCACAGAGATGTAGTATATAATGCAGCCCACGCAGTATGTAACACAGCCCATGTAGTATATAGCAATGTGGGCACTATATGCGTTAAAAAAAGACTTAAAATAAAAAATACACATATACTCACCTTCCGAAAGCCCCTTTGAAGTCCTGGCGCCTGTGTGCGGTGCACACGGCAGCTTCCGGTCCCAGGGTTGGTATGAGCGCAGGACCTGTGATGACGTCGCAGTCACATGACCGTGACATCATGACAGGTCCTTCTCGCATAGCATCCTTGCCACCAGAACCTGCTGCTTGCACTGCCGAGGACAGCAGGCGACGTCGGAGGGTGAGAATAACTTTTTTTTATTATTATTATTTGCAACATTAGATCGTTTTACTATTGATGCTGCATACGCAGCATCAATAGTAAAAAGTTGGTCACACAGGGTTAATAGCTGTGTTAACGGAGTGCGTTAGACCGCGGTCCGTTAACACTGGCATTAACCCTGTGTGAGCGCTCACCGCTGACTGCAGGGCAGTAAAGCAGCGACCATTTCGCTACCAGACTATGCCCGTCACTGATTGGTCGTGGCAATGGTCGTTGGCGTTTTGCCATGACCAATCAGCGACTTGGATTTCCATGACAGACAGAGGCCGCGACCAATAGACAGAAAGAAAGATAGACAGAAGTGACCCTTAGACAATTATATAGTAGATATATATATATATATATATATATATATATATTAGTATTTGTTAGTGTTCAGACTAGATTTAGTTTTCATCGCCGCAACTGAATGATTTACAGCTACTAGCGAGCCTGAGTACATGTGGGGATTGCCTGGTTGCTAGGGAATCCCCACATGTAATCAAGTTGGCTAGTAGCTGCAAATCATTCAGCTGTGGTGTTGAAAACTAAATCTCTGAACACTAACAAATACTCGGAGATCACCCGAGCAACGAGTATATTCGCTCATCACTAGTCACCATGTCTTTGATACTAATTTTGAGAACAACATAATGTTGGGGCAGAGACCCTGAATCCAGTGATGTGTCAGTTACTGGGTTGCTTGCTGCAGTTTTGATAAAATCCCTGATTCATCTGCTGAAGGTTCACCAGAAAACTGCCAATCAGTGGTGGGGATGATGTTATACACATATCATGAATATGGAGGACTACGTGGCTGCATATTTACTTGTTCTCTTGTGATAATCTCCTGCTGATTAACTGATTTTTTAAATCAAAACTACAGCAAGCAACCCAGTAAGTGGCAGATCGCTGGAATCTATGCTTGAGAATTTAATATATTAAAAAAAAGGCAGATTAGAAACATATAAGGGAATTTGGGGGATCATGAACTATATGTCAAGTAGATCTACTAAAAAACAGTTGTGCTCAAAGTTTACATAACGCAGCAGAATTTTTGCTTTCTTGGCCTTTTTTCAGACTCAACCATGCAGCCCATTTTTCTTCAAGTGCCTCCTTATTGTGCACCTTGAAACAGCCACACCGCTAGTTTTCAGAGAGTCCTGTATTTCAGCTGATGTTATTTGTGGGTTTTTCTTTGCATCCCAAACAATTTTCCTGGCAGTTGTGGACGACATTTTTGTTGGTCTACCTGACCGATTTTCCATATGTTAATCACAGTTTGAACACTGCTGACTGGCATTATCAATTCCTTGGATATCTTTTTGTATCCCTTTCCTGTTTTATACAGTTCAACTATATTTTCCCATAGATCCGTTGACAATTCTTTTGCTTTCCCTATGACTCACATTCCAGAAATGTCAGTGGCTGGATGAAAGATGCAAGAGTCTGTCTGGATCCCAGAAACTCCCTCAGCATTTATGCGCACACACTGGTTACAAGCAAACAGGTCACAGGTGAGGATGTTACCTTTAGTAGACATTCAAACCTATTTGTGTCAACTTCTGTGCATGTTATCAGGTCAAATCACCAGGGTAGGTGAACTTTTGATCAGGGTCAGTTGGATGTTTTGGGTTGTTATTATGATTTAAAAAGAGAAAAATCAGTAGTTTGACAATAAATGGCTTCACCCAACCACTAACCATGAGTGGAGAAAACGTTTTGGTGGCATCATTCATATTCTCTGAAAAAAGGCCAAGAAAGCAAAAATTCTGCCGGGTATGTAAACTTTTCAGCACAACTGTATTTGATAATTGATGGATTGTAGCAATTGGTGGGAGGAGAGATAAAAATATATTTTTGTTAAACTTCCTTTCTTTTTTTCTTTAAAACTGCATTCTACTGTAGTGTTAACGGATGCTGGAGAGGACTGAGGTTATGGGTCATTTGCCCATATGGTTACTGGCATCATATGACATATACTAGAAAATTGTATAGGTATTATAACTTTTGAATGGAACATTTAGATATTTTTTAAATTATTCAATCAAATAAAAAGAAATGTAATAACCACCACTCATCATAAAAACAAACATACAGACAAACCCCTCCCTTTCTTACTTATTGGTGTTTTCCACGTTGAGCAATGTCTTTTTGTTAGTTGGGTACTCTACTCAAAATTGGTTTTCTAAGTCATAGAATCCTTTTAAGAGGTTTTTCATTAATTTGGATCATTCCAAAGTAAGTAAAGGTAATATATTCCTAGTTTTCTCAGTGTATATGTATCTGTAGTTATAGTTGTTATTGTATGGGTATCAACATACCTTACATACTGTTAGACACGTGCTACTATTTGTTTTAACAGGCAGCAGACTTTTCAGGAAAGAAAATATTTTTGACAGTGATCTGTATTAAACAGTTTCTTGGCCAAACCAGTTATACAACACGATTTTACTTCCTTCTTACACTTACTGTAAAAATTTAATTATGACCTAGATTTTTTAAGGGAGGCATAATTTTATGGCAAGAGTTTAAGAGAATTTAATCACCTATATTATTTTATAATAATTAAATACAGATGCGGATATGTATTCTTTTTTCTAATATTTTTCTTTGTGATTGTAGACTTTTTTTTCTTGTATATGAATTTAGGGTGGCCATCTTGTCTGAACTTCCTTTAACAGCATGTAGAAGTATGGACAAAGTAAGCAAGGAACACATGTTCATTGATTTCTAAAGGATAGTTTTCTAGGCATGCTCAATAACCTGTGCAGAGGTCATTGTACAGGGAGGGAGGGAGAACTGAACATTAGCTATTACGCATGTTGGATTCTAGGTTACATACATATAGGTGTTACCTTCCATTGTATGTCTGACTGTGAAGACAATGAGATGACTGCTGGGCAGTGAACACCCAAGAAGCATCAATCCATAATTAGGCTTGGTGGGCTAAATGAAAATTGCAAGATTTCAGAATTTAAATTTCAAAATTAATATAGTGAATTGGAAAATGAAACAATTTTTGAACAATATTTCTTAATTAAAAACTTGATTTTAAAGAACAATTTTCTTACGACTTATCAGGCTGTAATACCAGTGGTGGAGGTCCAACAGGTAGGCAGACTGTACCTACTGTATTGGGGTGGACATTACTCAGGGAGAAATGCTCTGCATTCTTTAGGAATATGTAGAACATTAATAAAATGTAATATAAGGATATAAATGGAAAACATATTATAAATTTCTTATGTTGGGCAAATCAATATGGACAGTACATGGACCATCGTATGGCATGCGATTCATACGCAGAATCTCCAAAAGAGCCAGGGAATTGCATCTGCCAAGAACAGGAAGTTGGGCTATCGGATTGTCCTAGCGACCTATAAAACAAAAGGAGTAAAGCACACCTCCACGTAGATCAGGACCATGTCTAGACATCTAAACGTTAAGATGCTCATTGAGCAGGTGCAAGAAAGGCCTGAATTATGGGGCATTCGAGACTGGCTACGTGGACCGTGCAAGCAAGGATGCCTTGTTGACATGGTTGACATGGTGGATGTTCCCAAGTTTTGATAGTAGCACATGAGCAGTTAAACAAAGCTTAAGTAGAGGTTGAATTTACCCACTAATATGTACCCATATAAATGTTGTGTGGCCTCACGAACTGGTTGAAGTTAAGTTATCATATAACAACATAATTGTCTGTCAGCTAGCAACCTTTCAAACAAACATGTGCCCATGTGTCCACATCCACATGGTGTGCAAACGCACTTCAGACACAAAGACTGACACACTTTCATAAGAACACAGGTGTTAAATCAAAACTATTTACTTCAGCTTTTGGCATTATGTTTACAGTGAGTGATATTACTAGATGATAGAGTAGCTGCCATGATCAGGACCGATGCGAACACCAGCATCGAGCAAGAAGTGGCTCAGCAACACCCCTAAAAAAGGCCAGATATCTTTACGGAGCGACTTAATTTCCTGGCTCCAGTTATGGATCTGCATCCGTAAGTGCCAGCCTTTTGCATTCTTTTGTCTTGCTTGCGGTGATGATGATGATAATTAATGATGCCATATACTAAATATTGTTTGCTACTACAAAAGCGAATCCAACCTACAAGAGAGGGAGACAGCCTTGGAATCCGATGCTCTGGTCGATCCAGTTGGGAAGTAGCAGTAGCAGCAACAGCAGCATCAGCAGCTGATGAACCAACCCCTTATTAGTTTGAGCCCAGCAGGAGCAGCAGTCCAACACTGCTAATAGACACATCTCCGCAAGCTTTACCTATCCCCAGAAGAGCAAGGCGGAGGAGGGACCTCCCAACCATCAGTACCAGGCATGAAGTAGATAGTGGGGTACTTAACCATCTGGCTCTCACTGTTATTAATGATGGGGAGCAGTACTCGTAGCGTGGCACTGTATTTATGGGCTATCCCCCAGTCTGTCAGGCTATGTGCAAGTACCATGGTCCAGATTGTGTTGGATGTCTGGACCTCCCTAAATAATCCTCATGAGGTATTTAACTACCTTGAAAGGTGGCAGCACTTTAGGGCCAATCTGCTCCATATGGCTGAGCACAAAGAATCGCAGGCATCTGCCTTACCACCACGACATCGTACCCAGCACAGCCACCACCAAAAATGGAAACCCAGCAGCTTTCTAAAGCCACACATTATGGGCACCTGAGTGGGCAAAGTCATGACGACTGGTCCTTACCCAGCACGGCTACCCATCAGTACAATGTGGGACAAATCAGACACCCTTGAGCCAGCTGCAACCAAGTGAAGCCAACATATTATGGCACAAGTGGTTGAGCCTATGGACCCCCACAGTCTACCAACCTCTTGTCGCAACATGGTCCTTCTACCTCTTCCTTTCTCCCTCTACCTTAACCACCACCCCTACATTATACGGTAATTCAATCAATCCTGGATCTCACCCTCTTTCCCCAACCATCTGTCACAACATTTATTGTTTTTTTTTCCTTGATGATCCATGGTTTTTTATTTTTATTCTCTAAAAATGACAAAAAAAAGTAACATCCATATGCCTAAAATATGGTTCCTGTTGTCTTTTGACCTTTATTTTTGTATTGACAAGTGAAAGTTAAAGTGGATTATGACTCAATCTTTATTTTTTGTACACATTAAATGCTGTAAATTTATATATTTTTTAAACAAAAATTAAAAACAAAAACCCAAACACATGTTTAGAAGGCATACAAACAAAATAAATCCTACAATGTCAAACGTAACAGTATTGCCAGCCTGGGAATACTTCCCTCTGGTGTTAATAAATGTGGCAAAAATGTTCTGCCACGGCTCCGGCGCAGGCGTACTTTGCTCTGCACTGTTGAGGGCAGAGGATAGTACTGTAGTGCGCAGGCGCCGGAAAGGTCAGAGGCCCGGCGCCTGCGCACTGCAGTACTTTGTCTGCCCTCAACAGTGCAGAGCAAAGTACGCCTGCGCCGGAGCCGTGGCTGAAGATCAGAAGAGGACGTCTTGTAATGAAGATGGGAGGCGCCGGAGCGGACCGGAGACACCCATCCGACCTGACCAGCAGCGGGACCGCCCCTGGGTGAGTATAATATAACGTCTTTTTCTCCTTTTTAAGGTAACATCGGGGGCTTATCTACAGCATTGCAGAATGCTGTAGATAAGCCCCTGATGCCGGTGGGCTTACCTCACCCGCGATTTTCGGGGTGACAGGTTCCCTTTAATTTCTTCTTGGCTGTGAGTACACACATGCAGTGTTCACTACTGAAAACTGAGGCTCATGGAATGAAAGATTGCGACCTGATACCAGTGCCATCGTCAGTGCACTATTTATACGGTCCTTGAAGGATAGTATAAATATGTAAATGGCCCTTGGAAGAAAAAAAAAAAATTCCCACCTGTGCTATAGAGGATCAGCAAAAACAATACAGATAAGTACATTTTTAAATTGTTTAACTATTTAAAAAAGCATCAAAAACCCCATTGCACATTCTGTCACAAAAAAGTAAGGTTCTTCGTGCAACAGTGACATCAGGAATACGGGTAATGTTTTCAAATGGGAATTGGTTAAAAATTATTTGGTTGTGTGTTGTAGCATTAAGGTACCTTCACACTAAACGACGCTGCAGCGATCCAGACAACGATCCGGATCGCTGCAGCGTCGCTGTTTGGTCGCTGGAGAGCTGTCACACAGACAGCTCTCCAGCGACCAACGATGCCGGTTACCAGGGTAAACATCGGGTAACTAAGCGCAGGGCCGTGCTTAGTAACCCGATGTTTACCCTGGTTACCATCCTAAAAGTAAAAAAAACAAACGCTACATACTTACCTACCGCTGTCTGTCCCCGGTGCTTTGCTTCTCTGCTCTGGCTGTGAGCGCCGGGCAGCCGGAAAGCAGAGCGGTGACGTCACCGCTCTGCTTTCCGGCCGCTGTGCTCACAGCCAGTACAGGAGGAGTGCAGAGAAGCAGAGAGCCGGGGACAGACAGCGGTAGGTAAGTATGTAGCGTTTGTTTTTTTTACTTTTAGGATGGTAACCAGGGTAAACATCGGGTTACTAAGCGCGGCCCTGCGCTTAGTAACCCGATGTTTACCCTGGTTACCAGCGAAGACATCGCTGAATCGGTGTCACACACGCCGATTCAGCGATGTCAGCGGGAGAGCCAGCGACCAAAGAAAGGTCTGGCCCTCTAGCCCCGACCAACGATGGCACAGCAGGATTCTGATCGCTGCTGCGTGTCAAACTAAACGATATCGCTAGCGAGGACGCTGCAACGTCACGGATTGCTAGCGATATCGTTTAGTGTGAAGGTACCTTTAGGTAACCTTTGGGAATTTGTCTTGTGCAAACACAGATACCACATTGTTTCATGATGTAGGCCCAAAAGCATGCCTCCAATGATGGTTTGCAAACAGCACAATAAAACAATGAATAAGTAGCATGATATTGAGAACAAAGCAGAGATAGACATATTGTCAAATAAAGACTACCAAAAACAATACACAATGAGGATACAGATGTAGGAAAACAAAAAAAAATGATTTACATCAGGCAATGCATACATAGCTCAGTAGAGATGAGAAGAAGTTTTTCAGTAAAACACATGTCCAACAGATGGTCAAATGTGGGGATGGTTATGAGACAATATGCAAAGAATATGTTCAGATGTCGGTGTAGCTCAACATACAGGCACTGGAAGTGGCCTCTTGTGATTCGTTGTGAGATTAATGAATGAAACCACATTCTGCGCTACCTCCTTGGATCCACTATTAATGGGTACCGTTCCCAAACTATCGGTACAGCACCCAGTGTGACAGAACACATTCAGTTGTGTTCGGTGTCAAATGGCAAGACATCGTAACAGTGTGAAGGAAACCAAAAATCCTTAAATTAGTGTAGTGGATATCCAACCCAAATTATGGAAGTGCTCCTAATGTGAGGCCTAGGAAAGTGGCTATTTATAGGTTTCAAACCAATCAGGCTCTAATAGTGCATTTGATTGAAAACGCATGTTTAAAATCGCAAGGCATACGGATGCCACACAGATCGCATGGTAGAAAATTATTGTATTCTTGCCTGAAGACGCATTAGACACTGAATACCATACGGATTTCACTCATACCATATTCCTGAATGAGAATGGGACTGATGTTTTCAACGCTCAGGTGAATCCAGCCTAAATAAGAGTTTAACGTAAGTTTCAAGTGATGAGCACATATTGATTTGGCTCAAAGTTAAGGCTAAGGTTAAATTGGCTTTCCAAAACAAAACTATTGAGGAACTGTCCATAGGGAAGAGACAGACGGTCATATAACTGGGAAGAGAATCGTAGTGCTCGGATTGGCTCTCCACTCTCCTGATCGGAGCGTGAGAGCATGTATTTCTATGCATCGTTCACACTCAGGTCAGGAGAGAATATGCCAGGTCTGAGCATTGCGCTCCTCGTCCGAGTTACATGGTCTTTCCACAGTTTAAGTTATCAATAAGACACTGTTGGGGGTTGTCACTCGCAAACACCATCTAGCAGCTGACATCTGGTCAGGCAGCAGCTGGATATAAACAATTGGGCAGAACACCATAGGTCTGTGCAGTAGCTTAGCTACAAGCCAGGCAAATGGGGCCCAAGCTCTGGGGGCCCCACGCAAAGCTACACTACTGTAACTGTATCGGCATGCACCCATACAGTTACACTTTGCGACAGTAGGGAGACTCAATCTTCCTGCACTGCCACCCAGCCAATATGGGGCCCTTGAGCAAGGGGGGGCAGTGCCAGCACCGGGCCCCCACCCATCATCGCTAGTTAATTGAAAGCAATGATGAGACATGCTCCCTCTTCCATCATTCCATTTCTCCATCTGACGTCAACGATGCAAACACTGACTGCGGATGTCATGACATCAGTACATGATGCCCACTGTGCTGAGATGAGCAGGTGCTCGGATCAGCGGAGGAACAAGGAGGAGAGGTGAGTACATTATACTATATGGAGGACTATAAAGAGTGCATTATACTATATAGAGGCCTTTGGGGGTTATACTATATAGAGACCTATGAGGAGTACAGTATACTATATGGAGGACTATGGGGTGCATTACACTATATGAAGGCTATTTAGGGGGGCATCATACAGAGTGAGGGCAATCATACAGTGTGGGAGCCATAAAACAGTTTGGGGGCTACTAAGGGGTCAGTATACTGTGTGTGGGCATTATAAAGTGTAGAGGGAAGCCTCAGAACATTACTAAATGTTAAGTGGGCACTTATTGTTATGGGGCACTCTGGTTATTGTGACTGTCAAAGAGGTACACAAAGGGCATTATTACTTTCTAGGGAGCAAAATGTGGGACTGTTTTCTAGGGCACTTACACTTGGCATTAATATATTCTTTAGGTTTGTTTTACCATCTAGAGGGCACACAGTACGCGCAGTAATAAGGACACATAAGGCAACAATGGCTCAGTATTGGGGTATCAGCAGGATAAGGAGTTTGTGTAGGTTGGGGATAGGTGGGAACGGTGCCTGAAATGTGAGAAGTCAGATGTGCCTTTTGTTGTAATCTCTGCAGCCGACTCCTTGCTAGAGAAGTTGTCATTAGGGTTGAGCGAAATGGGTCGAACATTTTCAAAAGTCGCCGACTTTTGGCGAAGTCGAGTTTCATGAAACCCGATCTGACCCCTGTGCGTGGTCGGCCATGCGGTACGCGACTTTCGCGCCAAAGTCGCGTTTCAATGACGCGAAAAGCGCCATTTCTCAGCCAATGAAGGTAAACGCAGAGTGTGGGCAGCGTGATGACATAGGTCCTGGTCCCCACCATCTTAGAGAAGGGCATTGCAGTGATTGGCTTGCTGTCTGCGGCGTCACAGGGGCTATAAAGAGGAGTTCCCACCGACCGCCATGTTACTGCTGCTGATCTGAGCTTAGGGAGAGGTTGCTGCCGCTTCGTCAGAAGCAGGGATAGCGTTAGGCAGGGTCCATTAACCACAAAACCGCTTGTGCTGTAGCGATTTCCACTGCCCAACACCACCTTTGGTGTGCAGGGACAGTGGAAGCTCCTTTTTTTTTTTTTTTCCTCAGCGCTGTAGCTCATTGGGCTGCCCTAGAAGGCTCCCTGATAGCTGCATTGCTGTGTGTACGCCGCTGTGCAAACCAACTGCTTTTTTCAAAGCACAAATCCTCTTGTTCCTTCCTTTCTGCACAGCTATCTTGTTTGTTTGTCCACACTTTTTATTTAATTTGTGCATCAGTCCACTCCTTATTGCTGCCTGCCATACCTGGCTGAGATTACTGCAGGGAGATAGTAATTGAAGGACAGTTCCTTTTTTTTTTTTTTTTTTTTTTTTGTGGGAGATTAAGATTGACATTTCTGCTAGAGTGCCATCTCTGTCTGTGTCATCTCTCACTCAGTGGGCCATAGAAAGCCTATTTATTTTTTGGCTTGATTTGGGTTCCAAAATCTACCAGAAAAAATCACAACATCAATCAGTGGGAGAAAAATATTGGCCTCAGGGCTTGTGTGCCACTCCTTACTCCTGTGTGTGCCATCTCTCACTTAGTGGGCCATAGAAAGCCTATTAATTTTTTTGCTTGATTTGGGTTCTAAATTCTACCTGAAAAAATCATTAAATCAATCAGTGGGAGATTAATATTGGCCTTTGGGCTTGTGTGCCAGTCCTAAGCGTGCCATCTCTCTCTCTCTCAGATAGTGGGCCATAGAAAGCCTATTTTTTTATTATTTTATTGGGTTTATAAATTTTCCCTGGAAAAAAAAAAAGTGGGAGATTAATATTGGCCTCTGGGCTTGTGTGCCAGTCCTGAGCGTGCCATCTCTCTCACAAATAGTGGGCCATAGAAAGCCTATTTATTTTTTTGGTTGATTTGGGTTCATAATTCTACCTGAAAAAATCAATCAGTGGGAGATTAATATTGGCCTTTGGGCTTGTGTGCCAGTCCTAAGCGTGCCATCTCTCTCTCTCAGATAGTGGGCCATAGAAAGCCTATTTATTATTATTTTTTTTATTGGGTTTATAAATTTTCCCTGGAAAAAAAAAAATGGGAGATTAATATTGGCCTCTGGGCTTGTGTGCCAGTCCTGAGCGTGCCATCTCTCTCACAAATAGTGGGCCATAGAAAGCCTATTAATTTTTTTGCTTGATTTGGGTTCCAAAATCTACCAAAAAAAAATCACTAAATCAATCAGTGGGAGATTAATATTGGCCTCTGGGCTTGTGTGCCACTCCTGACTCCTGTGAGCGTCATCTGTCACTCAGTGGGCCCTAGAAAGCCTATTTTTTGTTTTATTTGTTTTCTAAATTCTCCCTGAAAAAATCATTTTATTTTCTTTGGTTTCTAAATTATTCCTGAAAAAAATCATTTTTTTTGTATTTTTTTTTCTCTAAAGTCTCCCTGAAAAAAAAAATAAAAAATCTGTGGGAGATTCATATTGCCCCTTCTGCTTGTGTGCCAGTCTTGACTCCTGGGTGTGCCATCTCTCTCTCTCTCTCTCCCCAATTGTGGGCCATAGAAAGCCTATTAATTTTTTTGCTTGATTTGGGTTCCAAAATCTACCAAAAAAAATAACTAAATCAATCGGTGGGAGATTAATATTGGCCTCTGGGCTTGTGTGCCACTCCTGACTCCTGTGTGCGTCCTCTCTCACTCAGTGGGCCCTACAAAGCCTTTTTTTTTTTTTTTTTTCCTAAATTCTCCCTGAAACAATCATTTCATTTTATTTGTTTTATAAATTCTTCTGTAAAAAATAAATTTTTTTTAATTTTTTTTTTTTCTGAAGTCTCCCTTTAAAAAAAAACAAACACAAATCAGTGGGAGATAAATATTTACATTTGCGCTTCAGTGACAGTCCTGCGTGTGTGCCATCTCATTTGTTGCCAACAACAACAGAGTGTGTAACATTGTGGCTGATTTTCGTTGTGGTCTCACCCACCTGTAAAGGGGTAGCTAAATCATACTGAAGTTATAGCTCACCGTGAAAGTTGTGTGACAGCAACAAATACCGTTCGTTTGGTAACGTTTTTAAAACAATGAGGAAGTCTGGTGGAAGAGGTCGTGGCCGGGGGCGTTCATTGTCAGCTGGTAATGAGGGTAGTGGTGGAGCATCAGGTGGTCGTGGGAAAAAAAATATTGCACCTAAGTCTGGAGCTGTGGAGCCAGGTTCGTCGTCTGGCTACACAAGGCCTCGAACCCTCCCTTTTCTGGGAGTAGGAAAACCGCTTTTAAAGCCGGAGCATCAAGAGCAAGTTTTGGCTTATCTTGCTGACAGCCTCTAGCTCTTTTGCCTCCTCTCGTGAAACTGGTAAAAGTAAAAGCAGCGCGTCGTTAGTGGATGTTCACGGTCAGGGACAAGTCGCTTCCTTGTCCTCTTCAGCAAAAACAACAACAGAGAAGAATGCAGCAGGCGACACAACGGGTTACTCCATGGAGCTCTTTACACATACCGTCCCTGGCTTAGAAAGTGAAGCAGTTAACAGTCCATGCCCATTACAAGTTAAATCTGACATGGAGTGCACTGATGCACAGCCACAGCCAGACTACTATGCTGGTCCTTTGACTCAGACCACAACATTGCCCTCGCAGGGTGCTGATCAAGAATCAGACCCTGATGAGACTATGTTGCCCCATCACGAACGCTATACCACCGACCGACACGGTGACACAGACGAAGTTGCACACGAGCTACAAGAAGAGGTAATAGATGACCCAGTTCTTGACCCCGATTGGCAGCCATTGGGGGAACAGGGTGCAGGCGGCAGCAGTTCTGAAGCGGAGGAGGAGAGGCCGCAGCAGGCATCAACATCGCAACAGGTTCCATCTGCCGGGCCCGTATCTTGGCCAAAACGCGTGGCAAAGTCAAAACCTGTTGGAGGACAGCGTGGCCATCCGGTTAAAGCTCAGTCTGCAATGCCTGAAAAGGTATCCGATGCTAGAAAGAGTGCAGTCTGGCATTTTTTTAAACAACATCCAATTGATCAGCACAAAGTAATCTGACAAAAATGTTCAACTACCTTAAGCAGAGGGCAGAATCTGAAAAGTCTCAATACAAGTTGCATGCATAGACATTTAACCACCATGCATTTGCAAGCTTGGACTAACTACCAAACGTCCCTTAAGGTTGTAGCACCCTCGGCCAATGAAGCTACTCATCAACGCAACATCCCTTCCGGCAGTGTAGGGCCACCATTTTCTGCACCACCTGCAGTATCTGTGCAGGTTTCTTTGCCAGGCCAAAGCAGTCAGGGTCAGGGAATCTCCAGTTTCGTAGTAGGAAACACTGCATCTAGGGCACCGGCGGCAACAATACCATCTCCCACCGTCTCTCAGTCTGCCATGTCCACCGGCACCCCCGCTAGTTCCACGATCTCCAGCTCTCCAGTCCAGCTCACCCTACATGAGACTATGGTTAGAAAAAGGAAGTACTTAGCCTCGCATCCGCGTACACAGGGTTTGAACGCCCACATAGCTAGACTAATCTCGTTAGAGATGATGCCCTACCGGTTAGTTGAAAGCAAAGCTTTCAAAGACCTGATGGACTACGCTGTACCACGCTACGAGCTACCCAGTCGACACTTTTTTTCCAGAAAAGCCATCCCAGCCCTCCACCAGCATGTTAAAGAGCGCATCGTCCATGCACTCAGGCAATCTGTGAGCACAAAGGTGCACCTGACAACAGATGCATGGACCAGTAGGCATGGCCAGGGATGTTACGTGTCCATCACGGCACACTGGGTAAATGTGGTGGATTCAGGGTCCACAGGGGACAGCAAGTTTGGGACAGTTCTGCCTAGCCCACGGTCTAGGAAACAGTTGGCTGTAGCCGTTCGCACCCCCTCCTCCTCCTCCTCCTCGTCCTCCTGCAGAAGCGAGAGCTCGTCCACAGACCGCAGTCGCACAACCACTCCATCCGCAGCTGCCACTGTTGCACACCAGGTCTCCCATTATGGGGCAGCTACTGGCAAACGTCAGCAGGCTGTATTGGCTATGAAGTGTTTGGGCGACAACAGACACACCGCGGAAGTTCTGTCCGAGTTCTTGCAGCAAGAAACGCAGTCGTGGCTGGGCACTGTAGATCTTGAGGCAGGCAAGGTAGTGAGTGATAACGGAAGGAATTTCATGGCTGCCATCTCCCTTTCCCAACTGAAACACATTCCTTGCCTGGCTCACACCTTAAACCTGGTGGTGCAGTGCTTCCTGAAAAGTTATCCGGGGTTATCCGACCTGCTCCTCAAAGTGCGTGGACTTTGCGCATATATCCGCCGTTCGCCTGTACACTCCAGCCGTATGCAGACCTATCAGCGTTCTTTGAACCTTCCCCAGCATCGCCTAATCATAGACGTTGTAACAAGGTGGAACTCAACACTGCACATGCTTCAGAGACTGTGCGAACAGAGGCGGGCTGTTATGTTTTTGTGGGAGGATACACATACACGGGCAGGCAGTAGGATGGCAGACATGGAGTTGTCAGGTGTGCAGTGGTCGAAGATTCAAGACATGTGTCAAGTCCTTCAGTGTTTTGAGGAATGCACACGGCTGGTTAGTGCAGACAACGCCATAATAAGCATGAGCATCCCCCTAATGTGTCTGCTGATGCAAAGTTTGACGCACATAAAGGATCAGGCGTCTGCACCAGAGGAAGAGGAAAGCCTTGATGACAGTCAGCCATTGTCTGGTCAGGGCAGTGTACAGGACGAGGTAGCGGGCGAAGAGGTGGAGGATGAGGAGGATGATGGGGATGAGTATATTTTTAATGAGGAAGCTTTCCCGGGGTCATTGGAAATTGGTGGCGTGGCAAGGGCGGGTTCTGTTTTTTTGAGGGACACAAGTGACGTAGATTTGCCTGCAACTGCCCCTCAACCAAGCACAACCGCAGATTTGACAACTGGAACTTTGGCCCACATGGCGGATTATGCCTTGCGTATCCTCAAAAGGGACACACGCATTACAAAAATGATGAACGATGACGATTACTGGTTGGCCTGCCTCCTTGATCCTCGCTATAAAGGCAAATTGCAAAATATTATGCCACATGAGAACTTGGAACTAATATTAGCAACAAAACAATCAACTCTTGTTGACCGTTTGCTTCTGGCATTCCCTGCACACAGCGCCCGTGATCGTTCTCACACGAGCTCCAGGGACCAGCAGACCAGAGGTGTTAGAGGGGCAGAAATCAGAAGTGGCGTTGGCCAGAGGGGTTTTCTGACCAGGTTGTGGAGTGATTTTGCTATGACCGCAGACAGGACAGGTACTGCAGCATCAATTCAAAGTGACAGGAGACAACATTTGTCCAGTATGGTTACAAACTATTTTTCATCCCTTATCGACGTTCTCCCTCAACCGTCATTCCCATTTGATTACTGGGCATCCAAATTAGACACCTGGCCAGAATTGGCAGAATATGCATTGCAGGAGCTTGCTTGCCCGGCAGCTAGTGTCCTATCAGAAAGAGTATTCAGTGCTGCAGGTTCAATACTAACTGAAAAAAGGACTCGTCTGGCTACCCAAAATGTAGATGATCTAACCTTCATTAAAATGAACCACAACTGGATTTCGAAATCTTTTGCCCCACCTTGCCCGGCTGACACCTAACTTTCCTATGAAAAGGTCTTGCCTGTGGACTCTTCTGAATGACTTTTCCAATCTCGTAATTTTCTGCACCTGATTGTCCAGCATACGACATGTTTACTCCTAACAAAATGGCCAAACTCCCCACACGGGGCCGTGGTATCGCCACTTTGCGCCAGCACCCGTGAGAGTGCTGTTTGTCTGAAGAGGTGGGTGTGCCCGCTTTTGGTCGACGGCACTGCCACTGGGTCCCTCATAGTACAATAAAGTGTCTCTGGCGGTGGTGGTGCGCACCCAACGTCAGACACACCATTGTAATATGAGGGGCCCTGGGCCTGTACCGCCGGCCACAAGACAGTTCCCCCCCCAAGCTCAAACAGTGCTCTACCACTAGCAAAATTATCTCTCACAGCTTCACCAATGTTTAGTCTATGCGCTGACATCCTTCAATGCCTGGCACTGACAATACCATTGTTTTGACATTTTTGTTATGTTAGGCCTTCGAAGCCTGTCTGCGGTCCGTTCTTTCTACAACTACTACACTGACCAGGCCACTGCTGGCCGTGTTCCCCTGGAACCAATTTAAACTTGCCTACAGCCAGCCCAATTTTGTTATGTTAGGCCTTCTTAGCCTGTCTGCCGTCACTCCTTCCACTAGACTTCCACTGACCAGACCACTGTTGCCCGTGTACCCCTGGAACCAATTTTAAATTGCCAACAGCCAAATGTTATTATGTTAGGCCTTTGATGCCTGTCTGCCGTCACTCCTTCCACTAGACTTCCACTGACCAGACCACTGTTGCCCGTGTACCCCTGGAACCAATTTTAAATTGCCAACAGCCCAATGTTATGATGTTAGGCCTTTGATGCCTGTCTGCCGTCACTCCTTCCACTAGGCCTCCACTGACCTGTCTACTGCTGCCCGTGTTCCCATGGAACCAATTGTAAATTGCCTACAGCCAGCCCATTTTATTACGTTAGGCCTTCGAAGCCTGTCTGCGGTCCCTCCTTCCACTAGGCCTCTACTTACCTGTCTACTGCTGCCCGTGTTCCCCTGGAACCAATTTTAAATTGCCTACAGCCAGCCCATTTTATTATGTTAGGCCTTCGAAGCCTGTCTGCGGTCCCTCCTTCCACTAGGCCTCCACTGACCTGTCTACTGCTGCCCGTGTTCCCCTGGAACCAATTTTAAATTGCCTACAGCCAGCCCATTTTATTATGTTAGGCCTTCGAAGCCTGTCTGCGGTCCCTCCTTCCACTAGGCCTCCACTTACCTGTCTACTGCTGCCCGTGTTCCCCTGGAACCAATTTTAAATTGCCTACAGGCAGCCCAATTTATTATGTTAGGGCTTCGAAGCCTGTCTGCAGTCCCTCCTTCCACTAGGCCTCCACTGACCTGTCTACTGCTGCCCGTGTACCCCTTGAACCAACATCATAAAATAAAAAAAAAAGTATTTTGCTTATAAAAAAGAAAATACTGGTGAGATATCAAATGCAGACATTTTAACATTAAAAACAAACACACAACTAAAATCTGGTACAGTACTAAAAATGGCCACCAGCTACAATTACTTTATCCTGCAAGTATTTAACTGAAAGGTTTTTTAAATTGAAAACACAGATATGGCATCCACCGAGTGTTGTCCTGTCGCGTCTTCTTTATATTATTGCCGAGAAGATGCAAAACAATGAAAATAATAAAATCATTAATTACCAAAATAATAGAGAAAGTCAACACCACATTGCAAATAAACATTCATTCCAAATAAAGAAGCAGGGCGCGTCCGAGGGTGAGTATATACCTAATAAGAATATAATCACCCTCGGACGCGCAATGCTTATTTCCAACAGCCTTCCTTCCTAAGAATCAGCCCTTCCGTGGTGTAGAGAGACGTTGTGTTACACTTCAAGGTGTTCCCCAGGTTGTCTTTCCTGAGCTTCGATCTTCCGGCTCTCGTTTAGTAGTTCTTGGAAACTACACTGCATTAGGCCTTCAAATTGGGTATGGGGTGTAGAGAGAGGGTGTGTTACACTCCAAGGTGTTCCCCAGGTTGCCTTTCCTGAGCTTCGATCTTCCGGCTCTCGTTTAGTAGTTGTTGGAAACTACGCTGCATTAGGCCTTCAAATTGGGTATGGGGTATAGAGAGAGGGTGTGTTACACTCCAAGGTGTTCCCCAGGTTGCCTTTCCTGAGCTTCGATCTTCCGGCTCTCGTTTAGTAGTTCTTGGAAACTACACTGCATTAGGCCTTCAAATTGGGTATGGGGTGTAGAGAGAGGGTGTGTTACACTCCAAGGTGTTCCCCAGGTTGCCTTTCCTGAGCTTCGATCTTCATGCTCTCGTTTAGTAGTTGTCGGAAACTACGCTGCATTAGGCCTACAAATTGGGTATGGGGTGTAGAGAGAGGGTTTGTTACACTCCAAGGTGTTCCCCAGGTTGCCTTTCCTGAGCTTCGATCTTCCGGCTCTCATTTAGTAGTTCTTGGAAACTACACTGCATTAGGCCTTCAAATTGGGTATGGGGTGTAGAGAGAGGGTGTGTTACACTCCAAGGTGTTCCCCAGGTTGCCTTTCCTGAGCTTCGATCTTCCGGCTCTCGTTTAGTAGTTCTTGGAAACTACACTGCATTAGGCCTACAAATTGGGTATGGGGTGGAGAGAGATGGTGTGTTACACTCCAAGGTGTTCCCCAGGTTTCCTTGCCATTGCTTCGGTCTTCCGACTCTCGTTTAGTAGTTGTAGAAAAGTACACTGCATTAGGCCTACAAAATGGGTATGGGGTGGAGAGAGATGGTGTGTTACACTCCAAGGTGTTCCCCAGGTTGCCTTTCCTGAGCTTCTATCTTCAGGCTCTCATTAAATTGTGGTTAAATGGAACAACTGCATTTGGCGTACTAGTTGGTTTGGGGCCTACTATCGGTGTCTGCCACTCCTTGCTGTTCTCCTCCACTGAACAAAGCTGTGCCGCCTGTTTACTACGGTTGCCAATTTTGAACTGCATTTCGACTACTTACTGATTTGGCCCTACTCTCTGTGTCAGCCTCTCATTCCAGTTGTCCTCCATTGCAATGCCCCCTGGTTATTCCTGTGTTACCAATTTTGAACTGCATTTAGCCCACTTTATTCTTTGGGCCTATATCTGTGTTTCCACTTCATCGTGCCCATTGCCCAGCCAGTGATAGATGAGTCTGCTGGTACATTGACCCATAACGCAACATTCCCCGTGCATGCTACACAACAACATTGTGACCCTGCTGAAAGTCAGGTTGCTCTTCCCGCATACCATACCACCTTACACGGGGACAAAGAGGAAGGTGCAGATGAAAGTGCAGGTTCCTTCATCAGGTGGGGGGAGGAATACTAGTTGGCGACGTCACTGGCACAGGGCCTCTCATAGTACGCAAAAGTGTTGCTGCCGGTGGGAGGCGCCCCCGCCGTGCAAACACACCGCTGTACTTTGAGGGGCCCTGTGCCAGTGCCAATGCCAACAAGTGGGCCCCCCCCTGCTTGCTCAGGATCACAGCACTTGCAAAGTTGAAATACTTACCTCTCCCTGCTCCACTGCCGTGACGTGGTCCAGATTTCCTGGGCCCACTAATTACTTGAACCAGCCCTACCCCACACAACTTTAGCCAAATGACCCCCAATTTCAAATGCCTTCCAATTATTACGCTTGACAAGCTTCATTAAGAAGAATGGATGGTTTTCACATTAAAATGGGCACTCTAGGTGTTTTCCTGGCCCCCACTCACTGCCGACTATGCTGCCCCATTGACTTGCATTGGGTTTCGTGTTTCGGTCGATCCCGACTTTTCGCCATAATTGGCCGATTTCACTCGATCCGACTTTTGAGATAGTCGGGTTTCGCAAAACCCGGCTCGACTCTAAAAAGGTCAAGGTCGCTCAACTCTAGTTGTCATGTCTGTCTGGGCCAGATGGAAGAGATGGGAAAAGTGAGTGAATGACCATGAGAAAGAACGTCAGCTGTAAGTCACCAACTATAACTGAACTGTCATCTTTTGTATATCCTGCAGAACTGGTATCTCCCACTATATGGTCACCATATGGCGGCAAAATTAGTGTTGGTCTTTGTAAAGAGATTTTTATTAGTAACAGTGTGGTCATCTGCTGATGTTCTCCTAAATCCACTATTAGGGGGCGCCACCATAGTAGTAATCAGGGTTACCTGGTTAGGTGCCCACTCAGAAGTTTCGCCGCCCTGAATGCCTCTGGGTCTATGCATTGTTCAGTGTACTCTAATTTACCTTTAAAAAAAAAAGCTAATAATGGCACAGCACTATTTACCTATACAATAAATGAGCAGCTCATCAATTTAATACCTTTAACTGGCAAGGTCAGGGCTGGCTCAATGTTTTGGTGGCCATTAAGCAGAAAAGTCCCGGTGGTCCCCTTCTTTGCTTTGTTACACCCAGCAGTTGAATTGCAAAAATTGGAGTCACCAAATTTGGCCCAGTAGGTACAAGCGACACCCTGGACGTATGGGCAAGGGTGCCGACTGTAGATGTAAGGATTGCCCTCGTCTACCTGCCATGGAAGACCTAACTGCATGTCTTATTAATGCCATGGAGGACCAGGCTGGATCCCTGACTAGGGTAACACCAATCTTCTTTGCTTACAACAAAACCAATTATATATAGTAAAAAACTATTCTGACACAGGTTTGCTTCCCACCCATCCAAGCAGCAAACAATTAGCCTGTCAGATTTAGTTTTAACTCCATGTCCATGGTGTAGTACAGCTGGGTAAATTGACTCATTTTTGCTTATGGAAGCCATAATGCTAATTGTCAAGAACAGGCCAGATGCAATACAATGCGAGACTACTTAGCTAAGGATTCTGTATTTTCTCAAGAACTGGTTTCTATTTATAGGAGTCTGCAGCTCCGAACCAGATAAATCCAACACAACATGGGTTTTGCTGACATTTTGCCAAATTGCAGGTGCTCATTAAAATAATCACATTTGTCATTGTAGTTTTTCCAGTTTATATAGTATAAAATGATCTACAGTGTTATCATCACATAATCCCCTGGTCTCTGGACAAAGCAGAAATTGCAGCTTTATAATCTTTCAGATTTTTTTTCCCCTCGATTCCAGCAGATTTGTAATTGTAAAAACGTCTGGATAGTGCGCAGAAAAAAAAATAAAAGTGTGTCCTCAATTAAAGTAGAATTCCCTCTGCGTCTTTTCCTATTGAGAAACACAGCTGCAAAATTCTTACACTTATTCTGAATATTACCAAAATACCATAATGCAGCTGGTTTAGGTTTAAAAATGAGAATATTGGACATTTTTTTCTTCTTTTTTTTGCTACAGAGAAAACAAGCAAATAAAATGGAAAATCCATTTCCTCCTGTAGTGGATTCCAAAGAGGTTCAGAATAAAGTGGATATCTACATATGTCTCTCCGTTTTGTAAAGCTATATCATCATTAAATGGGTTGTCCAATGACTTAGAGAGGGACATGTCACCAGGTCAAAATTGGCCAATTTTTCCCTTATAATATTCCCACTTTTTCCAATTTTTTTTTTTTAAATCCACCCTACAGGTCCACTATGCAAGTGTTTATGGCATTTGCTTACAAGATTGTCTGGAGACGTGCGTTGAAATTTGCATTATTACCTTGTACGCACTGCCCCCTTGGTATAAGCAGTTACAAATTTACATCTCTCGAGAACTGTGTGACGGATTTAAGTCACAAAAATAAACAAAACAAAAATGGAATAATCAGGAGAGCAGTGGGAAAAAAAATAAGAGAAAAAAAAAAGTTTACTTTCGCCTACTGACAGGTCTTCATTAATGTAAAAAATGCCCAGAATGCTGTAAGGGGAGTATATCATGATGTGCGGACTACACTGTCAGAAATGATGAGATCTGGAGAGTATGAACAAACTTTTAAATTCACATCAACATGTTTCAGCACCTTTTGGAAATGTGTTTTATTTACCTTGACATTTGGTTTTTGGTCAGGAGCTGAAACGCGTTGGTGTGAATAATAAACCTTGCTTTTACTCTCTGGATCTCATTATTTCCACAACTTGTGATAGTCTCCACTTTGACAAACTGCTGTCTGGACAATACTCTCCTCCAGCCATAGGCGACAGCTACGACCAGGGCAGGACTGGCCATCTGGCAATTCTGGTAAATGCCAGAAGGTCTGGTCATGGGCTGCCTTGTCTGCTATGTTGATAAGAGAATCGATGTTCTCAAGATACCCATACTATTAAGAATTGTGATGGAGCACAAAATTGCTGACTCCGTCACTTACCCCAGCAGGCCACCGGTATCATTAGAAATATTGGTCTTGTAGAAAATCTTCCTTTCCTCCATCCAGGGTAATATTAGTAATATATCCCATCTGGTTCTTGGGGATGGGGAGAACATGGGCCTGTGTGATTTCAAATGCCAGGGCTGAATTTCAGCCCCAGTCCATACCTAGCTACGACACATCAGGCTTCTACAGGTGTTGTGTCCTTACACAACCCTAGCACGTGAGCGCTACCATCATTCTCACCCCCATTCTATTCCTTTTCTGCGATTCACTCTCTCATCCAGATCTTCTCAGAATAATTTAAGGTAATAAGAGAAGTAATATTCCTCCCTCAATGATTGTCCACCTGCTATAGGAGCATTGTCTGGAAGTAACTATTTAATAAGATGCAGTTATAATCAGTCTCACAAACATTCTCATAGTTCTACATTCCAGTCCATCTCAACCACTCTTCTTTGGTAATGATCATCTTTCAGTTCCAGCTGCGAGGCTCTCACCACTCTACATTGCTTCAGACACCAAGAAATCATTCCTTCTTTCGTGGTCCAAGTTTGTGCTGCCAAGAAAATGCACACTTGCCTCCAATGTCTTCTTCGGAAGCCTCCTCAGTTCAAAAAGTCAATTTTTGCCTTTGTGCTTCTAGCAGTTCTCCATTTACAAGCTACTTCCTTATAAATGTAGACCATGTGAAGACTATACTAGATACAGGAAAAACAGTGATACACTGAATATATTGTAGAGCTGATCGAATCCATTCACAGGACCCCATCCAGAAAATCCAGGACAATCCGTAACAATAGGGCACTTTGTTTTGCCCGATCTTCAAATTTTTTTTTTTTAAGGTTTCCGTGTTTTTTTTTTTTAAGCTAAAGAAACTTATATAAATTATTTTGATTGTAAATCTCATCATTTCACAGATCACGGTGAATGCAGCTGACGTCTTCATATCAGAATTATGAGCTCTAGATATGTAGGATTGAAATGTAGAGATCATTGATAACCCTAATGAATTATTGTGGTTTTATAGCGTCCATAAAATATATTGTCTGTCTGTGAATTTTTTTGATAAGCTGGGCAGAAAAAAATGAAAAGTCAAGTTGGCAACGTCAGATGGAAGCACTATAAAGGGCCACCAACTTGATGGCTCTTTCTGATTGCTATTGATGTACACATGAAGTTGTGCTAATAATATGAAGAGGCGCTATGGATTCCATCATGTAGGAGGCGATCCAAAAGGCTCCCGTCCAGTGAGCATGAACCACTGATACAGTATGGCCGCTGGACTAGGATCTTGCAAGTCGATTCTCTTATCTGTAATGGATTCCGATAACTTTTCTGAACACTTTGATGTTACACTGGAGAGCCCTTCACAGAACCGGTTGGCTGGAATATAATAGATATTTTTATTGATGCACTGATTTTCACTGTGTATCTTGTGAGTATAACATTAATTACATCAATGAGGTCTGGGATTATTGCCATGTATCGCGTCTCGTTTTTTCTATGTTGAGTAAATTATTCACACGATCTACGTTTATCAGGAGCGAGTTTATGGATGAAACCACTGCTTGGAGAGGGGTGGAGGTTTTTGATCGATCTACATAGTACACAAGGAAAGGAATGAGATCCAACACCAGTGGTAAGATCGATGGTCACCAACTGATATGTTTGCTAGCATGTTTTACATTTTTTATTGTTGGAAAACCTCTGTATTGGCCGTTGTGTTCTGTTTGCAGGCCACAGACAAGGTGTAGCACTCCCAGCAATCCAACATCCTATGGATAGGCAATAAATGTTTTCGTTGGAAAACTCCTTTAGTTTGTGTTTGCACGTTGCGGCTGCGTTGCTTTTTTTTTTTCTTTTGCTGCAGTTGCAATAAAACTGCATCGCTGTTGCCAAGATTTTTTTAAAAGCATATACTGTATAAATATATATATATATATATATATATATATATATATATATATATATATATATATATATATATATATATATATATATATATATATACATACATAGACGAGGGACGATCCAAAAGTAATGATAATCGGTTATTTCTATTGCACACAGAAATTAAAATAAAATGTTTTCTTCTCTCTTAGGTACCCACTAGTCCAGGAAAAAAAAACACTTAAATAGACCACGATTCCCGGGAGCTACATTCATTTGAATATGAACTGCCGAGGAGTGAACATCAAAATGGAAAAAAACGAGCTCAGAGCTGTCATCAAATACCTCTGCTTGAAAAAAATGACTACCAAAGACATACACAGCGACTTGGTGGAAACATTGGGGGACTCTTCTCCTCCATATTCCACAGTTGCATGCTGGGCCAAGGAATTTAAGCTGGGAAGAACATCGACGGAAGATGAACATCGTGAAGGACGCCCATCCACGTCCCTCAATGAAGAAAACGTGAAAAAAGTTGAAGAAGTTGTATTGGCAGATCGAAGAGTGACTATCAGGCATGTAGCTGAGGTCCCAGGGATCTCATATGGCAGTATTCAACGAATCCTTGCAAAAGAATTGCATATGAGAAAGGTCTCCGCGCGTTGGGTGCCAAAAATGTTAACCGACAAGCAAAAGAAGAAACGAGTTGACATTTCAATAGCAAATCTCGAAAAGTTCCAAGCAGACAAGGAAAATTTTTTGTCACGTTTTTTGACCATGGACAAGACCTGGATCCACCACTTTGATCCCGAAACTAAACAACAATCGATGACGTGGAAACGAGCCGACGAACCGACGCCGAAGAAATTCAAAGTGTCAAGCTCAGCAGGGAAGGTTATGGCGTCCATTTTTTGGGACGCTGAAGGAATTATTATGGTGGACTATTTGGAGAAGGGAGCCACTATTACAGGCTCCTACTACGCAGAACAAATAAGAAGATTGTGGGAGGCTATCAAGGAGAAAAGGCGCGGCAAACTGCGGGCTGGAGTGCTGTTTCACCAAGATAACGCGCCGGCTCACAAAGCTGCAGTTGCCATGGCTACCATTCAAGAAGCGGGCTTTGAACGGGTGGAACACCCCCCCTATTGGCCAGATCTAGCCCCCAGTGACTTCTTTCTCTTTCCTCGGCTCAAGGAACACCTCCGGGGCAAGAAATTTGATGACAATAGCGACGTGATAACCGCTGTTGGGGATTTTTTTGAGGGTCAAGATCAAGAATTTTTTCCAAGGGAATTCTAAGTTTAGAAAAGAGATGGACTAAATGTATAGACTTGTTAGGAGACTATGTAAAAAAATTAAAAAAAAAATTGACTATATTCATTGTGTTTAGTATTGATTATCATTACTTTTGGATCGCCCCTCGTATATATACACACTGTATATATGTACAGTATATCTCAAATCGAACAATTCTCAGGAATATGTCAATTTTCTTTTTCTACTGTGAAAGAAACCCAAATCTACTCTGCTGATGAACGCCCATTCAACGTTTATTGACCCATTTAAATGAGCCTTAACTTGTGATAGTCACGATGATCCTAAAATTACTCAGCATTGCTTAATAACTTAATAAATATACATACAAGAATCCCCTAGTTATTGTAATGATCAAACCATTAAGGCCTGTTCAGGCAGGTTGAAAAAGAACTATAGAAGGAAAGTTCATTCCTGGCCCATCTAAATAGTCCTGCAATCATCAGAAAAATAAAGTGTTTTGCTTAGAAAAACAAACCTAAGGGTATGTGCACACTTTGCAGATTTCCTGCGGATCAACAGCGTTTTTTTATTTTTTTTTTACACACAGAAATCAATGGCAAAAAAAAAAAATATGCTGTGGTAATGGTATGGAAAAATCCGCACGGTAAACTCAGCAGATTCAAAAAAGGACCATGTCAATTCTTTTTGCGGATCTGCTGTGTTTCTGCACCCATTTCATAATAGAAATCCGCAGGGGTAAAAAAAGGGAAGAAATCCGCCAAAAAATACGAGCAGATTTTGACCTGTGTTTTCTGCCAAGAAATGCAGAATCTGCACAGAAAATTCCACAGTCAAATCCGCAACGTGTGCATATAGCCTAAAAATCATTCTCTTCAGCACATTGCCCTGTGTAAACACATTTAAAGAACTTATTGTTCTGTGCACACAGAATGATCGTCCTGTGATCATGGAAGTGTGGCTGACGTGTGTAAACCGGTCATTCGATAACGGATAGGTGGTCATTTAAAGACACAAGCCAATGAATATTTTTTCAGTAAATCTGTGTATACATGTATAACATGGCATGCTAACACCTTTAGCGCAGATCACAAGTCACACTATACATTACAGTTCACATTGCTTCATATAACATTTTACAATAATAAACTTGTGGGAAACATGGGCAGCATGTCCATCTCCTTACATAAGTATGGTGTGTAATGTGTGTTAACATACTCACCTACCTCAATCTTCTCCGGGATCCATCACTGTTCTGCTCCTCTTCTCAGTGACATCACCGCTCTTCAGACTCTTTGGGTCACACTGTGCTGTAGGTGACCTGGAAGTTTATTTTACAATGTAATCTTACGGAGGGACAGAACGAGGATCCATAGAGTTACATTGTAAAAGACACTTCTGGCTCACATATAGATTATATAGATTCACATAGTCTGAAGAGTGGTGACATCACTGGAAGAAGACCTGAACAGCACTGGATCTTGCAGAAAGCGGCGGTAGATGAGTATATTAATACACTCACTCTACATTTCATGCACATATATACAGATTTAATGAAAAAATATTAATAGGAGTGTTTCTTTGACGGCCGCAGTCAGCCCTTCTTAATGGACTTAAGATACATTCACACTGCAAAGATCGCCAAAATTAGTTTTTTTTTTTTTTTTTTTACAACGCAACATTGCGTTAAAATGCAATAAAAGGCGATGAAAAGATTGTATCTGCACCAAAATGGTATAATTAAAAACGTCAGCTCGGCGTGCAAAAAATGAGCCCTCACCCAACCCGAGATCATGAAAAACGGAGACACTATGGGTATCAGAAAATGGGGCTTTGTTTGTTTGTTTTTGTTTTTTTTTTACAAAACTTTGGAATTTTTTTCACCACTTAACCCCTTAGTGACAGAGCCAATTTGGTACTTAATGACCGAGCCAATTTTTACAATTCTGACCACTGTCACTTTGAGGTTATAACTCTGGAACGCTTCAACAGATCCCGCTGATTCTGAGATTGTTTTTTGTGACATATTGTACTTCATGTCTTCAAAAGGAGATTTGTAGTTAAAATTCTGCGCTGCCGCTAAGATGAATTTCAGGAGAGTAAAGTTGATTCACAGTGGTTTTATTCAACGCGTTTCAGGGGTCTCATGCCCCCTTCATCAGGAAATACCATGCCCCCTTCATCAGGTGGTATTTCCTGATGAAGGGGGCATGAGACCCCTGAAACGCGTTGAATAAAACCACTGTGAATCAACTTTACTCTCCTGAAATTCATCTTAGCGGCAGCGCAGAATTTTAACTACAAATCTCCTTTTGAAGACATTATTTTCTCTGGTCGGTGAAGACCTGTGGATCTGCAGCAGCCGCTATCTATATGCTCTAATCTCATCCTAACCAGGTGAGCATATTTTGGTATATATTCTCCTCTGTGTAACGTGGATAAGACCCTATTGCGCTCTTTGTCTCCCCATTCTTTTACAATATTGTACTTCATGTGAGTGGTAACATTTCTTCGATATTACTTGCGATTATTTATGAAAAAAACGGAAATATGGCGAAAATTTTTAAAATTTTGCAATTTTCAAACTTTGTATTTTTATGCCCTTAAATCAGAGAGATATGTCACAAACAATAGTTAATAAATAACATTTCCCACATGTCTACTTTACATCAGCACAATTTTGGAAACAACATTTTTTTTCCTTAGGGAGTTATAAGGGTTAAAAGTTGACCAGCAATTTCTCATTTTTACAACACCATTTTTTTTAGGGACTACATCACATTTGAAGTCATTTTGAGGGGTCTATATGATAGAAAATAACGAAGTGTGACACCATTCTAAAAACTGCACCCCTCAAGGTGCTCAAAACCACATACAAGAAGTTTATTAACCCTTTACGTGCTTCACAGGAACTGAAACAATGTGGAAGGAAAAAATGAACATTTAACTTTTTTTGCAAACATTTTAATTCAGAACCATTTTTTTTATTTTCACATGTGTAAAAACAGAAATGTAACCATAAATTTTGTTGTTCAATTTCTCCTGAATACGCCAATACCCCACATGTGGGGATAAACCACTTTTTGGGCGCACAGCAGAACTTGGAAGTGAAGGAGCGCCGTTTTACTTTTTCAATGTAGAATTGGCTGGAATTGAGATCGGACGCCATGTCGCGTTTGGAGAGCCCCTGATGTGCCTAAACAGTGGAAACCCCCCACAAGTGACACCATTTTGGAAACTAGACCCCCCATCGAACTTATCTAGATGTGTGGTGAGAACTTTGAATGCCCAAGTGCTTCACAGAAGTTTATAATGCAGAGTCGTGAAAATAAAAAATATATTTTTTTCCACAAAAAAAGATTTTTAGCCCCCAAGTTTTTATTTTCACAAGGGTAACAAGAGTTGTTGTCCAATTTGTCCTGAGTATGCTGGTACTCCATATGTGGGGGTAAATCACTGTTTGGGCGCACGGCAGAGCTCGGAAGGAAGGAGCGCCGTTTTGGAATGTAGACTTTGATAGAATGGTCTGCGGGCGTTATGTTGCGTTTGCAGAGCCCCTGATGTACCTAAACAGTAGAAACCCGCACAAGTGACCCCATTTTGGAAACTGGACCCCCCAAGGAACTTTTCTAGATGTGTGGTGAGAACTTTGAATGCCCAAGGGCTTCACAGAAGTTTATAATGCAGAGTTGCGAAAATAAAAAATAATTTTTTTTCCACAAAAAAGATTTTGTAGCCCCCAAGTTTTTATTTTCACAAGGGTAACAGGAGAAATTGGACCCCAAAAGCTGTTGTCCAATTTATCCCGAATACGCTGATGCCCATATGTGGGGGTAACCCACTGTTTGGGTGCACAGCAGAGCTCAGAAGGGAGGGAGCACCATTTGACTTTTTGAGCGCAAAATTGGCTGTCGTGTTTGGAGACCCGTGATGTACCTAAGCAGTGGAAACCCCCCAATTCTAGCTCCAACCCTAACCCCAACACACCCCTAGCCCTAATCACAACCTGATCCATAATCCTAATCACAACCCTAACGATAATCACAAACCTTACCCCAAAATAACCGTAATGTCAACCCTAACCATAACCCTAATCAAAACCCTAAATCCAACACACCCCTAATCCTAATCTCAACCCTAACCTCAAACCTAACCCTAATCCCTAGCATAACCCTAATGCCAACCATAACCCTAATACCAACCCTAATTCAAACCCTAACCCTAATCCCAACTCTAACCCTAACTTTAGCCGCAACCCTAGCCCTAACTTTAGCCCTAACCCTAGCCCTAACCCTAAATTTAGCCCCAACCCTAACCCTAGCCCTAACTTTAGCCCGAACCCTAACCCTAGCCCTAAGGCTACTTTCACACTTGCGTCGTTTGGCATCCATCGCAATCCGTCATTTTGGACAAAAAACGGATCCTGCAAATGTGCCCGCAGGATGCGTTTTTGCCCATAGACTTGTATTGCCGACGGATCACGACGGATGGCCACACGTCGCGTCCATCGTGCACTGGATCAGTTGTGTTTTGGCAGACCGTCGGCACAAAAAAAGTTCAATGTAACGTTTTTTTGTACGTCGCGTCCGCCATTTCCGACTGCGCATGCGTGGCCGTAACTCCGCCCCCTCCTCCCCAGGACATAGATTGGGCAGCGGATGCGTTGATAAACTACATCCGCTGCCCACGTTGTGCACAATTTTCACAACGTGCGTCGGTATGTCGGCCCGACGCATTGCGACGGCCCCGTACCGACGTAAGTGTGAAAGAAGCCTAACCCTAAATTTAGCCCCAACCCTAACCCTATATTTAGCCCCAACCCTAACCCTAAATTTAGCCCCAACCCTAACCCTGAATTTAGCCCCAACCCTAACCCTAATTTTAGCTTCAACTGCTTTCTCCTGCCGGCCGGCCGATGGCGACAGATGTCAGGCGCACTGCGCATGCGCCCGCCATTTTGTTTCCCAAAGAAGACGCTGGCGGTCAGGAGAAGAAGGAGGACCCAGGGACACCGGTAAGTATAGTAGGGTCCCCGAATCCCCCTATTTCTCTGTCCTCTGATGTGCGATCACATCAGAGGACAGAGAATTACACATCGCTTTTTTTTTTTTTTTTTGCGGTCGCTGGTAAACAGTCAATTACCGGCGATCGCAAAACAGGGGTCGACCCCGATCATGTTCTTTGGGGCCTCGGCTACCCCCGGCAGCCAAGAGCCCAAAGATCCTCCCGGTGCCGGCCGGCCGGAAAAAGATGGCGGCGCCCATCGGGAGCCACGAGGAGCATCGGGGGAGACAGGCGAGTATCGGGGGGCTATCTGGGACCCTTTTTCTCTGTCCTCTGATGTGCGAGATTTTTTGAGATCGCCGGTAAACGGTTAATTACCAGCGATCGCAAAAGCGGAGTCGGTAAAAACCGACCCGAATCATGTTCTCTGGGGTCTCGGCTACCCCCGGCAGCCGAGACCCCGGAGAAAATCGGACTCTGGGGGGCGCTGTTTACTTTTTCCACAGCGCCGTTAATTAACGGCACTGTGGTTTAAGTACCCTTAACTGCCACTGTTAAAAGGTGTATCGGCGGTCGTTAAGGGGTTAAATAAAAAAGAACCTAGACATATTTGGTGTCTATGAACTCGGAATGACCTGGAGAATCATAATGGCAGGTTTTTAGCATTTAGTGAATCTAGTAAAAAAGCCAAACAAAAAAAACAAGTGGGGAGGGGGGATTCCACTTTTTTTTTGCAATTTCACCGCACTTGGAATATTTTTCCTGTTTTCTAGTGCACAGTATGTTAAAACCAATGGTGTCGTTCAAAAGTACAACTTGTCCTGCAAAAAACAAAGCCCTCACATGGCCATTTGGACCAAAAAATAAAAAAAAAGTTATGGCTCTGGGAAGAAGGGGAGCAAAAAATGAAAATGTAAAAACAAAGAAACCTCTGGTCGCTAAGGGGTTAAACTTGTGAAACCATGCAGTCATTGGAATAAAAGCCACAAAAAAAAATGAAGCTCCAGAATGTGAACCAAAAAATACACTTTATGGAAAATTTCCATGAGGAAACTGACCTGTAGTGAGGGTTTTAAAACCTGTACCACGTTAATTCTTTGAATGTAGTTTGGTGCCGTTTTAGCCACTTTTTATAATGCAAACTTTAGGGTATGTGCACACGTCAGGATTTTTTCCTGACCAAATCCTGAGGATTCTGCCAGAAATCCGCGTTTTTTTTTCGCGGAATTTGCGCGCTTTTTGCGCGGATTTTGCGCAGAATTTTTGCGGATTTTTTTTTTCCGGAATGTCCTTTTTGCTTGGAAATCCGCAAAAAATCCGCAAAAAGATAGAGCATGACCGGATTTTTTGCGGTATGCGTTTTTTTGTGGAAAAAACGCTTACATCTGCACAAAAAATGCGGAATGCATTCTAAATGATTGGATGCATTATTTCAGCGTTTTTTTATGCAGATTTATAGCGTTTTTATAGCGAAATTCCGCACAAAAAACGCAAAAAATCCTGATGTGTGCACATACCCTCAAGCTGCGTTTTACAATGCCTGCAGAGTCTATGAGATTTCAGAAGTCACATTGGTTTTATTTTCGTGACTGATTTGGAAAACTCCTTGCTGCATTTTTCAAACTGCAACATGTCACTTCTTTCAGCGTTTTCTCTGTGTATTTCCAGCATTTTTACACCCCTAGAAAACAAGGGGCAAGTACAAAAATACAGCAAAAAAACGCAGGTATCAGTTTTTGCTGCAAAAACCTAAAGAAGTTAAATCAGGCTTTTTTGGGGGCCACTAAACTTTATCGACATGCACAAGAGACCAAAAAAATGCAGCAAAACCTGCATTTTGTCAGCAGCTTCTTTACCGCCAAGAGAGCAGATTTTGCCTGCGGGACAAAAAAAATGCAGCATGTGAACATAGCCCAAGGCATTGTCCAGGTGTCCATTTTTCACATAAATGCTCTAACCCTCCTTTTACAGGGTAGATTGTACCCAGTATAGCCTATGATGCTGTTCACACTTGTGTTTTTTTAGCCGACCACAAAAAAAAAACAAACATCCCAGATACATATCCGTTTTTGATCCAAGTCACAGAACAAAATCATCCACACAAGTCTATGGGTCTGTGTTAAAATCACAGACAGCACACGCACGTGCAATCCATATGGTGTCCGTTTTTAACATTGCAATGGGTACGAGAAGATTTTTTTTTTCTGAATGAGGCTTGAATAAGGATTTGAGATACATGTAATGTGGGAAGTTAAGATTTTTTTTTTTTTTCAAATACAATAGATTTGTCATTCTGATGTGAAGACTCGGCATGAAAACTGCAATATTGCAAAGTTTTTAATACATGATAAATTCTTAAAAACAGAAAAAAAAAAAAAAAGAAAACGCACACCAAAACTAATGTTAGGAAATACAGTTACAGATCAGCATGGCCTCTCCAACACACCTGACATTTCCGAGAGTTTTTCATTATAAGACATTGTACATATCACTTCCTGAATAGAAATTGCTTATAGGGGAAAAAGAAGCCGGTGTCCATTACATTATATCTGTTGTATCAATGTCATGCAGATTTGCTAGAGGACAAGTACCAGGCTATGTGCACACGTAGAAAGCTCCTCTGCGGATTTTTCTGCAGTGGATTTGATAAATCCGCAGTGCAAAACCGCTGCGGTTTTTACTGCGGATTTATTGCGTTTTCTATTGCGGATTCCGCTGCGGTTTTACATCTGCAGTTTTCTATTGGAGCAGGTGTAAAAACGCTGCGGAATCCGCACAAAGAATTGACATGCTGCGTAAAATAAAACGCTGCGGATTTCGTTTCCCATAGGTTTACATTGTACTGTAAACTCATGGGAAACTGCTGCGGATCTGCAGCAAAATCCGCATCGTGTGCACATACCCTTATGGTGCCAAAGTAAGGAGCGAATAGATATAAGTAAGAGGTAAAAGTGTCAATCTTTCCTAAATCTATTGGCGTTTGTGTCAACTCCGGGAAGTGGAAAAAAAAGACACAAAAACTGCTCAAAAATATGCAAAAATCCAGGCAGTAGACGCAGCCTCAAAAATGATCAAATAGGAGTTCTGTTTTTCTTATTGATCTAAGCAGCGACTGATCTAATAGTAAATCTGCTCACCTGATCTTTTCCCCAGTGATCTTATTTAGTTTTTCCATCTCCCCGGCGAGCTGTCAGCACCATGTGTCTCTGTCGGCGTTAAAATCCTACAGCGGACCGCGAGCTCCCGCGCCCCGAAGGATTTCCCATACACGATGCGTGCTCTCCCCTCTCGTGGATTTAATACACATTTCATAGGAGAAGTAAAACTTGCTCGTTCACATAGTCGAGGCTCAAGTTTCTATTCTGTCACATGACTTTTTTTTTTTTTTGCTTCCCCCTGCCCATTCAGCTCATGAATAATCCTGGGCAAACATTACAGCTTTTACCTCCTTTGTGGGTGTGAACCTGTCGCTATGGCTTCTTTTCATTCTGACATTATTACGGACTAGTTTCCTCATACGGTTCGCAGGTTTGTTACCGCCCTATATATAATTAATTTAATATTATTATTGGTTAATGGAAAAGGAGCTAAAATGTAGAATTAAAAAAAAAAGATACAAATAAGCACAAAGTGACAAAATCTAATATGATTTTATGCAAATTCTATAAAAGAGAAAGAAAATGTTGCACCCTAGCAAAACATCAGACACTTGGACTTGCATAGTGTGCCCATCGATTTTAAACCTTTTAAATACATATTTTTGTAAATACCTTATGTTGCTATATGCAAGGCTAGCGTTAGGGGCAGCCAAACTAGGCATTTGCCTAGGGCTGTCATTTCCCCAGGGGACCCCAGTCAGTGGCATCAAATAGCACCACTTATAGGCTGTGCATGGTACTGCACTGCATACAACTGACTTCCCAGACAGAAAACCTTTGCTCTTTCTTTATGAGTTTTAAATTGTGTTTTTATTTGCAGTAGTTTTTTTCATCTCCTTTCTCACGTTTATATTGTTGCCGTACTGTATGTGATTACTTTTTGTGGAAATTGCTTTTGAACATATGTGTTAAGTTGGAGTCACATGAGCGTGTAACATCCGATGTGAGTGCATCAGATGTGATATGCTAATGACCCGCGGCTCCTGCTCTGCTGCAGGTGGGGGCCGAGTGTCCGTGCTCTGTGCTCCGATCCCCTGACATGAGAGTATCACAGCACAGCTGGGACGGAGACGGAGAAATTTATTTCTCCATCTCCTCTGCTGCCAGCGTCGGCGGGAATCGCACTGCACTCGGGTGATATCTGAGTGCAGTGCGATGTTTCACACGCCCCCATAGACTTACAGTTTTTTTTTCCTGTCATATCGCGATCCGATCGGAGCAGGAAAAACACGCCATTGAGAACAGACGCTTAGGATTAAATTGGTACAAATGCAATCCGAATTTTAATCGAACTGCATTCATCATATTTAATCGCAAGTGGGAGCGAGCCCTTATTACCGTTTCTGCAGTTAGGGCCGATTCAGGCATCATTTTTTTCTTGTTACTATCTGTGGTTTTTGCAGTCTGCACAAGATCAGAGACAAGTCTGATCTTGATCCGCTTGTTAGATAAAAATCGCCGATACCAGTCTATGGGTTTGTGAAGAAATCAAGACAGCACTCGGATGCCATCCGTGTGCTGTCCAATTTTCATGGACTATTTGATATGAGAAAATTGAAAAGCTTTTTCTGTCCTCCGTGAAAAACTGATGAAGCTTTGACCAAATTGATCTTTGATTAAAAAAAATGCTGATGAAACTCAGACCTTTATTTTGCGCCCAAGAAAAATCACTGACGTCTCGATGAGCCCTAGATGAAAGCTTTTGTGAAATGATTGAGTTTACATGAGTGAGGACTTGTTCACACTGCGCAGCTTTACTTGCTTTTTTTTCTGAACTGAATAGATACAGAAAAAATGGGTAAAAGATTAAGACGAGGGCTACATGGTGACCTGTAGTACAACATCAAGAGTTAGTTTGTGCAAGGAAACATGTTTGTGCAACTTGTGCTGTAATGTGACTATTGTACGGCTGTGATTTGGGTGTTAAAACCACAAAACAGCCCAACTGTAGACTTGTTGCTTCTTTGTTGCAGTCGTGAACAACTAACATTGAAGGGTATGGTGCAAAAAAACCTGTTCATCTTGTGATCTGCAACTAAAAATCCAATATTTTTTTTGTGATAGTTCCAGCCCCACAACAAGACCATGCGGACAATCATTAGTTGTCAGTTGAGGTGTAGCCCCAGTGTTTGTGGGCATGCACTATTTTTTGGCACAAAATACTGGGATAAAGTAGGCCAAGCAGGAGGTGACGTAAGAAAGAAAAAATGTCTATTTTATCACATATCATGATTTCCCCATAAGATAACAATTCTGGAGCAGCTTTTCCTAGCACTCTTCATGTGCTGTTCCTGTGTAATTCATCTGAGTGTTATTACTCGGGGGCGGCTCCCTACACAGTCTGACATCCTGACATTATCCAATCAGAGCTCACATTGACACACCCCTTTGACAATTTCTAGAAGGAATAACAGGCTAATGGAAAATGTAGCATTCTAAAAAAAAGATAATTTAATAATTATCATATGTTTTGGACCTTGCTAAAAAACACGCCCCAGGATTACACAGTGGAAAAGAGGATGAACATAATTGAAGAAGGGGAAGAGTCAATGTAACTAATTTTAATGCAGTAGGGTAGAATAGGTATCTAATAGATGTATTGCTATTGTTTCTCTGCAACATGTACATTATGCACATATAGCTTTACAGCTCGCACATTGTCTCCATTCTTTGCCCACAACCTTATCCACAACAAAGATGCATGCACAGTACATACACACTCATTTCTGCTGTTTATGCACATATACTTTTTCTACATTTGTGCTACACACACAACTTTGCTTGTACCAAGTTTGTCTGCTTGTCATGAATATGCTGCATACTGCTGAGACCTGTGGTACATCTGAGATTAGAAGATTGCACCTACTGTATTCTCACCCATCCCTTGTAGACTGTGAGCCCTCGCGGGCAGGGTCCTCACTCCTCCTGTACCAGTTATGATGACTTGTATTATTTAAGATTATTGTACTTGTTTTTATTATGTATACCCCTCCTTACATGTAAAGCGCCATGGAATAAATGGCGCTATAACAATAAATAATAAATAATAATAATAATAATAATAATAATAATAATAATATAGCCGAGCATATGTCCTCTTTATTCCATTAACAGGTTTCTTGTGGTCTATTGGCTGTAGTGCTTTTTGGAACCACAACCTTCCATTACAGAAACCTGTGTCTGTCTTCCCTCCATGCGAGCAATAAAATCCTCATTCTGGTCCTGGCTTCATTTGAGAAAAGTGTTCTGAAGAATTACTCTAGATAACTTGAGATGTTTCCATGCAGTTTAGTGTAAATACTTCTACCTTCCCTTTCTGGCATTCTTTTGTGCTGCTTTTCTGCCTCTTTGCTGTGTACCCATTTTCACTTTGTATTTTAGCCTATGGGTCTTTTGCTTAATAATAATCTTTATTTTTATATAGCGCTAACATATTACGCAGCGCTTTACAGTTTGCACACATTATCATCGCTGTCCCCGATGGGGCTCACAATCTAAATTCCCTATCAGTATGTCTTTGGAATGTGGGAGGAAACCGGAGTGCCCGGAGGAAACCCACGCAAACACGGAGAGAACATACAAACTCTTTGCAGATGTTGTCCAAGGTGGGATTAGAACCCAGGACTCCAGCGCTGCAAGGCTGCTGTGCTAACCACTGCGCCACCGTGCAAAAAATAGTTTTGCTTGATTGTGCCTTAGTTTCTCCCTGTCTGACCAGCCTGTGTTACCCTTTTACTACTGCCCCTTTCCTCCCTGGGGTAAGGGTGGGACTTGCATACAATTTCATAGGAGCACAGAGTGGCACAGACCCGGGCATGTACACCTTCAGGGGTAACCACAGGTTAGGGATAGACTAGGACCTCCCGACATTAAGGAACAGTATAGGGTCCCTCCTCCCTGACTTTCCCACGGTCACAGCGTGACACTGGTATACAGCTATTGCTGGCCTTCAGTCTGGTCATCTCACCACTATTTGAGTGTTACAATTTCATACTGATTTTATATGTGACATTATGATACTATACCAGTATGACCCATTTGTGATTATACACCTTTGTTAGGGGTATTCTATACTAATTTTGTATGGATCACTTTGTTACTGTATTTTTCTTCATCTGAATAAGGTATAATGTACACAACAAAAGCTGAAATGGACTATACAAATTAATGTATCAGTCTATTGGAAGGACTCAGTGAACAGTATAGAACATGCAATATATATATATATATATATATATATATATATATTTAATATTTATATATAACTGTCTGCAAGCAAGATAAGAATCAGTAACATATATAGCATATAAAGACAAAGAAGAGCATACTAATATCCAGAAAGTGTAGCTTGAAAGATTCAAAAGAACATGGGGTTATTCGGTATAACAATCAATCCCGACCCCAACTCCCCTCTCCCCCAGGCAGTCTGAAACCTGCAGGTTTAATTAGGTAAGCCTAATAGGTGTGTTACCAGATATAAGCTCTCTCATATACCAGTCGGTGAATTGAAAGCAACCATGTAATGCTTGACGAACTGATAGTGGCTGTAGATCAATAAAGGAGGACCATGTGAGGAAAAAACGTTCCGTATGACTTTCTTTATGAAGTATGGACTCAATCCAACCCATTTTAAACAAATATGTTGCCTTCGAAGAAATTAGATTTAGTGAAGGGGTTGCGTCCTGTGCCCACAGATGCAGAATACTCTTGCGGGTTAGCCGCCGCCCAAATAGTTAAAAAAACGTCGTTGCTGAGCAGAGAGTCCTAGTAGTTGATTCCGTAGGAAAATATTAAATAACGCCCATTCTGGAGATAATGTAAAGCGAATGCCGAAGGTGTTGGTGAAATGGCGAAGACGCATATCCCAAACCTCCTGTATCTTCGGACAATCCCAGAGACAATGAAAGATGTCAGCTGGAAAGTGTAAACATTTGGGACAAGAGGGATTAGCCGATAGAGACATCCTAGATTTGACTTCTGGGGAAATGTAAGCCCTATGGAAAGTCATGAGGGCCATAGTTGAGTAGCTGTCATATGGCAATAAAGAGTTTAAACGTTGAGTGGCTTTCAAAAGATCAGTAAGTCTATAATTAGATAGTTGTGATACCCATCTGCCCGGGCCTGGTGAAGAATCTGACCATGAAATAGAAAGTTTGATTGATTTATAGATAAGACTTAGCGAATAAACTCCTGCACGAGCGCCAAGGGAGATCAGATGGAGAGGACAGGTTCTGACACTGTCTAGTATGCCTCGGAAGACCGAGTCAACGTAATGCCTAATCTGAGTGGCGATGAAAATATTACCCACTAAGATTGGATATTTGGAGAAAATACCCTCCAGAGAACGAGGACATTGAGTAGTTGTCAGAAGATCGCAGACCAGCCTGCACCCTCTCTCCCCCAGCACTCGGTAAATTGGGGGTGGTCTGCCTTGTAAAAAGAAAGAACATGCAATATTTTTAGTAAAATGTTTATGAAATAGCACCAAGAAAAGTGAAGAAGTATTTTGTCTTGGTCCCTATTTTGAAAGCTCTAAGCCATACAGTATATACACATTATGTAGTCCTAATGTCCACCAGTCGTGCGACATTTTCACATAACGACATTGTCCATGGCTCATTGGCTTGGATGTTGTGTCCATTTTCCCAGGGTATTTTCCTGATAAATTACTCACTTTTTATGTGTATATTTGTTTTTCTTCTTTTATATTTACTTAACCTTGAGGTATTTGTTCTTTGTTCCTATAACTTAATCAATTCAAGGACTCCATTGTTCATACAAAGATGAAGAACAAGCAATAACAGCAGATCTGGAGCAAAACCAGCCAGTCTAACAATAATGTTATTTGCCCCTAGATGCAGGAAGCCATAAATTTGGTGTTTCCACAGTGAAGAATACACAGAAAATACAGTAATGCTAAGCGTTATACTATCTTTTACTGAAGGAAAAAAAATTAAAAAGCTTTCTTTGCTTTTACTACATTCAGGCTGCACCTTTTGTAATGACGTTATTCCTTCCTTTCACAATGACCTTCGCACGTGCACATTAGCTGCTTCAGTACAAAAGATAAGGTCACGGATTATTCATTGCTGCTAATATACATGTACATTTCCAGTAAGTATGGGTCTAAAAAAAAAACCTCCAGTTGTACGTGTGAAAATTGCATGATTTCTATTTTTTATTTTTAATAAAGATTGTGATTTTTCACAAAGATTGTGATTTAGAAAAACTCAAATTGTCAAGCATATCAGGGCATTCCAAGCAGAGGCACCCCCCATATGACATCCATATGTTGCAATAGAACATATCATGATGAAAGATTAATTAGTACCCATTGTTAAAAACAAACAAATCACCAATATCCAAAGTTATATAAATAGTTGAGGAACTGAAAAAATAATGGTGTCTGTTCAAAAATTGGCACTCTACTCATAATGTAAATAGACATAGTTTATATTCAACTATGTGGATGTATATATATATATATATATATATATATATATATATATATATATATATATATATATATATATATATATATATACAGCCTTGGTAAAAATGAAGAGACCACTGCAAAATGTTCAGTTTGTCTGATTTTTCTCTTTATACGTATAGTTTTCAGTAAAATGTAAATTTTTCTTATCCTACCATATAATTGTCTAAGGGTCACTTCTGTCTTTCTGTCACGGATATTCATTGGTCGCGGCCTCTGTCTGTCATGGAATCTAAGTCGCTGATTGGTCGTGGAAAAACGCCCACGACCATTGCCACGACAATCAGCGACGGCCACAGTCCGGCGGCAATATGGCCGTTCTTTCCTCCCCGCAGTCAGTGTGCGCTCCATACTCCCCTCCAGTCATCCAGTCAGCCCTCACACAGGGTTAATGCCAGCGTTATCGGAGCGCGGTGTAACGCACTCCATTTACGCAGCTATTAACCCTGTGTGACCAAGTTTTTACTATTGATGCTGCATATGCAGCATCAATAGTAAAACGGTCTAATGTTACAAATAATAATTATAATAAAAAAAAACACGTTATTCTCACCCTCTGACATCGCGTCCTGTCCGCCGGCAGGTTCCGGTGCTAAGGATGCTATGGGAGAAGGACCTGCCATGACGTCACGGTCATGTGACCACGACTTCATCACAGGTCCTGCGCGCTCATAGTCATACCAACCCTGGGACCGGAAGCTGCCGCGTGCACCGTACACAGGAGCTAGGACTAAGGTGAGTATATGTTTATTTTTTATTTTATGTCACTGGCCAATATACTACATTAATGGGCAATATAGTACGTGGCTGTGCAATATAGTACGTGGCTGGGCAATATACTACGTGGCTGTGCAATATAGTACGTGGCTGGGCAATATACTACGTGGCTGGGCAATATACTACGTAGCTGGGCAATATACTACGTGACTGGGCAATATACTACATGAATGGGCAATATACTACGTGAATGGCCAATATGCTACGTAGCTGGGCAATATACTACGTGGCTGGGCAATATACTACGTGGCTGGGCAATATACTACGTAGCTGGGCAATATACTACGTGACTGGGCAATATACTACATGAATGGGCAATATACTACGTGAATGGCCAATATGCTACGTAGCTGGGCAATATACTACGTGGCTGGGCAATATAATACGTGGCTGAGCAATATACTGCATGACTGGGCAATATACTACGTGACTGGGCAATATACTACGTGACTGGGCAATATACTACGTAGCTGGGCAATATACTCCGTGACTGGCCAATATACTACGTAGCTGGGCAATATACTACGTGACTGGCCAATATACTACGTAGCTGGGCAATATACTACGTGGCTGTGCAATATACTGCGTGACTGGGCAATATACTACGTGTCTGGCCAATATACTACGTAGCTGGGCAATATACTACATTACTGGGCAATATACTACGTAGCTGGGCAATATACTACGTGACTGGCCAATATACTACGTAGCTGGGCAATATACTACGTGGCTGGGCAATATACTGCGTGACTGGGCAATATACTACGTGTCTGGCCAATATACTACGTAGCTGGGCAATATACTACATTACTGGGCAATATACTACGTCACTGGGCAATATACTATGTGGGCATGCATATTCTAAAATACCCGATGTGTTAGAATCAGGCCACCATCTAGTATTCTATAAACTTCTGACAAAATGTCTCCGAATTTCCAAGCAATAAATTTTGTATTTTTTTTCTGACAAAGAAAAATGATCAAAATTAAAAAAAAAACAGTGCTTTCAGACCTCAAAAAATGCAAAGAATACAAGTTCATAATCATTTAGAAACAACAATACTAATGTTTTAAATCAAGAAGAGTTCAGAAATCAGTATTTTGTGGAATAACCATGATTTTTAATCACAGCTTTCATGCGTCTTGGCATGCTTTCCACCAGTCTTTTACACGGCTTCTGGCGCAAAAAATGTAAGCAGTTCTTCTTTGTTTGATGGCTTGTGACTATCCATCCAGTTTTTGATTGTGTCAATAAATGTCACGGCCTTTATCTGCTGCTGTTATGTATTCCACCAATGTTTACATTGTTCCTGACTCCTCCTGTATTTACCTAAATACCATTTGATTTGGTCCCACGCTGTATTTAAATAAGGATGGTCCTGTGGGTGTCATCGTTGCGGCATCCATGCCTTCTCTGCTCTCAATAGCCGTCCTTCGGCTCTGATTGAGGTGGATAATGTGTCCTTCGTCATCCACATAGCTCATCAAATTCTCGTGCCTCCGTAGTAGCATCGCAGGCCCGTGCAGGCGCTCTTTGCTCTGCCCTACCAATGCATGCTCACTGATGCCCTTTGCTCTGCCCACAGTAGGGCAGAGCAAAGTGCACCTGCTTGGACCTGTGATGCTACTACCCAGGCATGAGAATTTTTTGAGCTTTGTGGATGATGTAGGACGCGTCATCCACCTCAATCAGAGCCGAAGGACGGCTAATGAGAGCAGAGAAGGCACGGACCCTGCAGCCATGACGCCCACCGGACCATCCTCATTGAAATACACCACCGGGACCAATTAAAATGGTATTTTTGGGGAATACAGAGTGTGCCAGAAAATAATGTTAACTTTTGTGGAATGCATAACAGCAGCAGATAAAACAGCAGTATATTGTGACATTTGTAGACAGACTCAAAAACTGGTGACAGGTTACCTTCAAAGGAGAATGCTATGCATAACGGATCATCGGTGCTATGCCCCGTACTGTGCCCTGGGTCCAGTTTTCTATAAAAAACTAACAGTGCTTTACTCACTGTCCCCGGGTTAAGCGCTCTGTCTTCATGGCTGATCCTGGTTTCCAGGATTGGCTGCAGTGCTGAGGTCACATCGACAGCCTGGTTGCCAATCGGTGAGATCAGAGGCTCTGACTGGGGCGCCCTGTATAACAAACTGCACCAGGGGACCAAGCTTTTTTGAAAGGAGACAATCACATTAAAAGTAATTGTCCCATTGGAAATAAGGGGACTCATTGGGAAACTTGGAATGTAATTGATGTAGCTTGTGTTAAACAATGACTTCTGAAGCCACAGGCAACAATAATGCTGACTGTTAGGTCAATTTTGCATTTTATACTGACTTTTGTAGTAGCCATCCATATTCTGAAAAGATTTCAGGGAATTAACTGCATTAGGAAAGTCCCATTTTGCATGTCCCGCACAGTACTGTATTGTGTGTACCTATGAGCAATGTTGTTTTCACAGCCAGTATAAACATGGATCGCTTCCGCCTTTTAAGATTCCCCCTTGTTGCATTAACCATGACTTTATTTTCGGATATTACACTGACACATTACTATTCCAACATTATAATTTCCCTTATTATCCGATACAAGTATAGATGTAACATTCTTCGTAATACTGTTGTACTACTTTCATAGTGGCAGCAGATGGTTCTAATTGGGGAGTAGATGGGCTGAGTGGCACACGTGGCAGTCTTTGACCTTCCTCACTCAAGGATTCTACCTTTGAATATAAGGCTGGAGCCACGTGGCAACTTTTGGTTGCATGATTGCAATGACACACTACTAAATTTCAGCTAATACCAGGAATTGTGGTCGCGTTGCCTCATTCATGTCAATGTGACCGTGATGCATTAGTTGACAAAAATCCAAGCCTGCAGGATTTCACTATCATTAATTAGTCAAAACTGAGTGCTGCTTTGTTTTTTATTTACAGTGAAGATGCATTTATAATATGGGATAACGTTACGTTCAGCTTACGCATTAGGAAACTTCTCAAAGTCCATGCTGGTCGTATCTATAGGCCTTCTTACACCCAAAGAATGCCAATAATGTGAATTTTTTTCAAAATAAAATATATATATATTTTTTTCTTTTAACTTACAGGGTTAGTAATAGGGGTGTCTGATAGATGCCTCTCCATTACTCTAACCCTTGGGCTTGACGCCAGCTGACATTACACAACTGATATCAACCCCCCAAAATATCATCCCGATTGCCACCGCACCAGGACAATTGAGAAGAGCTAGGCAAAGTGCCAGAATTGGTTCTTCTAATGTGATGCACCAATTTTGGGGCTACTGCAGGCTGGTAGGTTTAGACTGGAAGGAGACAATAACCAGGGACCATCCCAACATGATATCAGCCCCCAGCTGTCTGCTTACTCTTGGCTGGTTATCAAAAGTAGGGGTGACCCCACGTCATTTTTTAAATTATTCATGAGCTAAATAAAAGTACAGTAAAGTGCACATGCAAAGAACTACCGGTAATTATCTACAGTATCTATCTATCTATCTATCTATCTATCTATCTATCTATCTGTCTGTCTGTCTGTCTGTCTGTCTGTCTGTCTGTCTATCTATCTATCTATCCATCTATCTATCTATCGTTCTACCTTTACACACCTAGCACCTATTCCAGTGCGTGTCGCTTGGATGTTGCACACGGATTGGACACACATACACACGGATAGCACTGGTACTGTTTTTTTCCAGTAGCAGTAATATCAAGAAGTGTGAAGGAGGCCTAACCTGCAGATATGGAGTTAATCTGCAGATTAATAGTGTTCATTGGAGCCGGCTGTCAGTCAGCGCTGGTGCGTAGTTAACTATCGCTCACCATGCACTGAGCGATGACTGACGCTGCGTTGGTCACACCACAATGACTGAAAGTCCAAGGCTGCCGAGAATAATAAAGTTAATTTCTTACTAACGGGGGCTCTAGGGTGCGGACGCCGGGCAGCTTTAGTTTGTGTTTCATGCATTTTTTTAAAAATGTTTGCAATATTTTTTGTTTCATATCACCATTTTTATTAAAAAAAACAAAATTAGAAATCTTGCAACTTTTTACTAATTAAATTCTTCTGTAAAAAAAAAAGATAAGGTCAGTTTCTTTTTATTGTGGATAATGTACCTGTGGATATCCTGAAACAGCAGGGAATTAGAGCCTAAAAATAAGACGCAGTGGCCGGAGTGAAAATTGTAAGATTTCTAATTTTTAGACTGCGAGATGGGCAGAAAAATTACCAAAATTTTGTTGAAAAAAATATTTAACACAAAAACTGAGTTCATTTGCTAAAAACACGTTCCCTATAAATGGTTATCTATAAAAAAAAAAATCTCTCTTTTTACCAGACAGGGATTCTCTGTTAGGAATGTATCTGACTTGTAATTATGGCTACTGGCTTTCTTATCACTGATGGACTATGATGATGCCAGATGATGCCATTAGCAGCTCTTTCTCACTCCACGGCTCACTGACCGCATAAACTGAACATCATTGTGCTCATCCTGTCTACTCCCAGGTGCAAAGCTGAATTTTTCAATAGCGGAAGGGAAACCATTGATGCAAAACTATGTTTCATGAGCACTACCTGAAGAAAGCAGAGGTGTAAAACAGTTTCACTGCAGTAAAAATACTTGCAATACTAATACTTGTATCATTCAGTTTCGGTATTAACCGGCCCCGTTATTTTGGGACTTGTCATCTCTTCTGTTTGCCCGTTTTATTAAATGTGGACGATCCCCAGAAAATAAGAATTCTGGAGCAGCTCATCTTAAAACTCTGCATTGTGCTGTTCTGCTGTTATTCCTCCTGGAAATGTATTAATAGATTACGAGCCTATTGTTATCCATCTCCTTATGGCTACGGTTAGGCTAGTTTCACTTTTGCGTTTAAAAATGCAGTGTTAAAAATGCAAATGCAGGTGGTGAAAAAAACGCATGTAAACGCGTGCAAACGCTACGTTTTTTAGACGCATGCGTTTTCGTATGCGGTAAAAAAATGCGGCGTTTTGACGGGTTTACATGCATTTTTTCCTGCGTTTGCGTTTTTGAAACGCATGATGAGAAGTGTGTGACAGCTGTCAATCATCAAAATCACCTAGAAAACCCACTATAAATAGAAATAGCTAGGGTTAGGGTTAGGGTTTGGATCCCTAGGGTTAGGGTTAGGGCTTGGATCCCTAGGGTTAGAGTTAGGGTTAGGATCCCTTTATCACCTTGATGGTGGGGGGTTAGGGTTAGGGTATGGATCCCTAGGGTTAGGGTTAGAGTTAGGGTTAGGATCCCTTTATCACCTTGATGGTGGGGGGTTAGGGTTAGGGTTTGGATCTCCAGGGTTAGGGTTAGGGTTAGGATCCCTTTATCACCTTGATGGTGGGGGGTTAGGGTTAGGGTTTGGATCCCTAGGGTTAGGGTTAGGATCCCTTTATCACCTTGATGGTGGGGGGTTAGGGTTAGGGATAGGGTTTGGATCCCTTTATCACCTTGATGGTGGGGGGTGGCTTATCAGTGTGTAGACTTAGTTTTTTTCTATGGAAACGCATGCGTTTAAAAATGCAACCAAACACATGTGCTTTAAAACGCATGCGTTTACATAGACAGCAATACGTTTTTTTGCCGCAAAAAAAGCATGCGTTTTTTTGCGGCAAAAAAAGCCTCTAGAAATTACTACATGTTGCATTTCTGCAGCAAAACGCAAGCATAGAATCGATGCATGCGTCGTAAAACGCGGCAAAACGCATACAAAAAAAACGCATGCGTTTTTAATGTTAAATATAGGAAAACAAACCGCATGCTGTTTTTGCGCTAAAACGCAGCGCCAAAAAACGCAAGTGTGAAACCAGCCTAAGATGGGCATAGATTATCCCATCCAAGGAAATTGTGCCGATTATGCAAATGACACTCTAATCAGAGTTTTGGTCAGAGAGTCGGCATGGTGTGATCGGATTCTCTCGATAAGAGCATTGGAGCACACTGTGAGGAGAAGATGATGAAGATGGAGAACCAAGTTTCTCCATCTTCTCCATTGTATGAACGGAAATCAGACTGCACTCAGATATCATTGACTAGCATGGCCGAGAACGATCCGAATATCAGATTAAACTTGGACGTGAGATAAAAAAAATCAGACTTGTGCACTGTCCTAGAGAATAACATTGGTCCGGGTGCACTTGAACCGATACTGCAGTCTGCAAGAAGCCCATCAATGGGATGTGTCCTTACTCACCAAAAATGTGTTGTGGTCAGGCCGCATGTATTCCTACCTGACCTTAGCCGCATATATGAGTCTGACGAGTTTGGGTCAGGAGACTCACAGTCAGTTTGTGAGACATAAATGTGTGAAATCGGCCTAATCAGTTGTGATTAATGAGGTCCATTTTTACCCCCCCCGATGTAGGGAAACTGTCAATTGTATAACTATAACCTATTGTGCGTTTAGTCTAATGGGATTTAGGCCTCTACCTCCTTACAAATGCTGGGGGGGCTTACAGGTCACACATGCCACATCTTTTACTTTTCGGTTCTAGCTATGTAACATATTGTGTCATGTGAATGCTTGCACATGCTGACATAAGGCATGCTATTTTTCTCCCTCTCCCACACATATAATTGTTACCCAGCGGTTCATCTTTCCAACATGTGGCCTCATGCCATTATCATAGATGCAAACCAATTCACTTGTTTTGGAACAAAAATGAAATTCTAATATTATTTTATTCAGAATCACGTTGTGTTAAAATAAAATGACCCCTGGGACCGCGCTTCCTGTCTTCATATGACTATGTGCCATGACTGGAGAGTGGGTTAGGAGAAATCATTGTATGACATGATGGAAACTTTCAGTACGGTAAGTTGCCTTTCTTTTCATACCTGAAATTTGTTAAGACAGTGTCACTGTAAAGAAGATGTCGGATTTTATAAAAATTCCACCACAGTTAAAGGGTAAATCCACCTATGGCTTCATTCAGACAGCAGAGAAACACAGTCCGAGGATCAGCCGCAAAGCACAGCCTGGCCTGGCATTCTATGCTTCACAGTCCATATTTGGACCATGTGTGAAGGTGGTGAGGATGGCGTTCCACACCTCTGACATCCCTGTGGTTTAAATGTATTTATACATGTATTTTATTGTAATGTATTTAATAGTTATCCTTCTGTGGCTGCAGTTCCTGTTGATAGGGAGGATAGGGTTAACTGTCGGCTCGGCCCATGATGGGGAGGATGATTGGGGATTGTGGGTTAGTGGCGGGGAAAAAAAGTGAGTTAAATGGGTTGTCTGGTCCAAACCAAGAAATTAGCAGTTATTCTATGTGACTGCAAACTTATGACTCCCTTCAGTGCATGCACTGTGTGCTATAGGGATTCGCTGCTTTCTGACCCGGAACAGGAGGGTATGTATGAGTTACACATACTCCCGGCCAGTGGGCACGGCCTCACTCTCCATATACTTGAATTGAGCAGTGACGCAGCCGACTAGAGGGCGCAGCCTCGCTCCATACAAGTGTATGGACTGTGTATGCCATATTTTCACGGACTGTCTAGGAATTTCTGGACAATTGGCAACTCTGATCTTGGGCCCTTTCCCTTGAAATACAATGCATACACTGTACCAGATGATGACAGCAGAGAGAAAAAGCAGAACAGAACAAGTGGCAAAGGATGAAATGCAGAAGTCAGCATCTACCAGTAGCACTGCCCAGTTGCTACATGGTCATGTTAGGCATTTTGGTTAACTGTTGATGCATTTTTATTTGCATTTTATCATCAATGACTGAGATGTGACAAGATGACAGGGGCCTAATTTATAAAAAGCAGCGCAGGAGATTGTACGAATGATCTAACCTAATTCATCAGGTCCATTCTGCCTGATCATTATCTTATTTATATGGTCAGTTTTAAGAATTGCTACGTATTTTTCATACATATTTATGATTGGAAAATCTATATTGAATTACAGCAGCAAAATTAGTGAGAAATTGACTTTTACATTGGCAGCATGTTTGTTCTTTGAGCAGACTTTCACCGGATTTCACATTTTGCAACACATAGAATAATCTAATATATAATTGCCTAGAATACTACTTCCTGCAATTTGTGCCAACTTCCGTGGCTTTGTCCGGAGCTAATGTCCGGAGCTAATGTCCGGAGCTAATGTCCGGAGCTAATGTCCGGAGATTAATTGCCTAGAATACTACTTCCTGCAATTTGTGCCAACTTCCGTGGCTTTGTCCGGAGCTATTGTCCGGAGCTATTGTCCGGAGCTAATGTCCGGAGCTAATGTCCGGAGCTAATGTCCGGAGCTAATGTCCGGAGATAAGTGACGTCAACAGTGTCCAGTGTCTGATTGGTTGCCGCCTGCTGCGAGCGACCAATCAGAAACGTGCCGTACTGTGACACACTCCGCCCGCCATTTTGGTGTGATTTTTGAATTTTTACCTCACAGCAAGTTTCTACTGCGTGGAGGCGGGCCCAGTGACGTTGCTCTTCAAGCTCCTGCCGAATTTCGTCAAAAAAATGATAATACCATTTACCAAAACTATATATATTTAGTTGTGAAGTGGTTCAGTGACATTTTCACACCAATTTTGAACTTTTGTTTGGTGTTTTCTCTTTATACTGCCTATTATTCACTGACTGTTATACTGAGAGACTGCCGTTTATTAACCTCTTCTTTGCCACATCTAATATATAATTGCCTAGAATACTACTTCCTGCAATTTGTGCCAACTTCCGTGGCTTTGTCCGGAGCTAATGTCCGGAGCTAATGTCCAGAGCTAATGTCCGGAGATTAATTGCCTAGAATACCACTTCCTGCAATTTGTGCCAACTTCCGTGGCTTTGTCCGGAGCTAATATCCCGAGCTAATGTCTGGAGCTAATGTGCGGAGATAATGTCCGGAGCTAATGTCCGGAGCTAATGTCCGGAGATAAGTGACGTCAACAGTGTCCAGTGTCTGATTGGTTGCCGCCTGCTGCGAGCGACCAATCAAAAATGTGCCGTACTGTGACACACTCCGCCCGCCATTTTGGTGTGATTTTTGAATTTTTACTTAAATAACAAGAATTGTCAAGAGCTGGTGAGTGCAGCCATTTTTTGTTCTTTCTTACTATTATTTATTAATTGTATTATTCTTACATTTGAATAAATAAAGTATATATGGATTCTAGACTCCCGATTCTTTAGAATCGGGCTGCCATCTAGTAATAATAATAATCTTTATTTATATAGCGCCAACATATTCCGCAGCGCTTTACAGTTTAACAGTTTCAAACACAAAAGTCATAAGTAACAACGTTAACAATACAATAATTAAAGCAAAATAAGACGACCCTGCTCGTGAGAGCTTACAATCTACAATGAGGTGGGGGAGAGAATGAAAACTGGAGCAAATATGCAAATAAAATTGCAACAAATTTTGCTGCGAATGGACAACAGAATCCACATGGATTTTTTTTTGTCGCGTGTGAACATACTGTACCTTAAGGACACAAAAGCTACAATTTGAATTATTGCAAAGAGCAATTAATCCATACTCTGGTTGCACCATTTTTTTTATCAACGATGCTCGGTGCAAAACATTTAACTGTGACTTAAACCTATGTAACCATGTGATCGTAAAAAACTGTGTCTTCCCTGCTGTGAACACCTGACTTACAATTCTTATCATTCATGTGCCTACTGTAGATGTAGACTGTGCCATAAATGTGGGACATAGGCTTAGAGGATAATGCCGGGGTCACACTTGCGAGTGTGATGTGAGAAACTTGCGCAAGTCTCTCACATCAATACCCGGCACTGCCGCCGACACTCAGGACCGGAGCGCTCAGCTGCATAGAAATACACGCATCCGCACACTCCGGACCCTAGTGTCGGCGACTGTGCCGGGACTTGATGCGAGAGACTCATTGAACTTGCAAGTGTAACCCCGACCTAAGTAAAATAATACTTCACCTCTATGGGGATTTTCTGATGCAGAAGGTATACTATAATAAACCATAATTGTGATCATCTTTACATGTCTCTGCCATTGTATTTCTGTTTCTATGCTCCTATGTTTGCTTAGTACCTTCTTGAATTCCTCTTTGTATATTGTTTCTTAGACATTTGCATTTCTTTACTAGAAGGAAGGAGCGCTCATATGAACAAACTCCGTCTTCCTGCAGCTTTCATTGAAATGTGACTTGACTGTGACACAAGTCTCTGAAGAACAATTCTGTAATGTATACATTAGTTTAAAATGTAAAGTGGGATTGAGTGGAAATAATCCATGCTGCATGGATTATACGTGGGCAAAAAGGTAAATTAGCAATTTATCTTTAATTACAATAGTGTTGCTCTCTTGGATTGGAGTGAGAGATGCAGTTGTAACGTTGGACAGGGTGGTAGCCATCTCTTGCTCTCTGGCACGTTACATGAAGGTGGGGGTCCTGGCTGCGTGTGTGGACTTGTGGTGTGGGGGTGCTACGCCCTTGCAGGCTGCATGTAACCGATGTTGCTGGTTGGCCAGGACCAGAAGTTTGCCAGTTCAAAGAGTGAGACCACAAGTTGAAAATAAACTTTTTACTGAACTTTAACTTGGGGAGTCTTATATTCAGTATAGAGTAGGTACATGTCTTCTCAAACGTTTCCGTAACAATGCGTAACATTTTCCTCACAAATTCAATCCGTTTCTCTTCTCTCTCTTTACTCGTTCTCTGTCTCCACTATTTGTCACTACTTCATCACAATGCAGCTTGACGTTACAGCTCAGCTAGCAAAAGTCTTTTACTCAACCTTTCGGTCTGGCGTCTTCTTTCCCCTCTGGGGAACTTTGGTGCCAATATAGCCTGTACTTATTTTCTCTTCTGCTGCTGCTCTGGAACTTTCTTTGTCTCACGTACACTGCCCTGTCTAGGCCAGTTACCTTTAGAAGTCAAACTCTGGGCTGTACAGATAGGCGTCCTCTCCTAGGACCCATCTCCGGTAAATCATTCTGTCTGTCTTCCTTGTTTCTGCTCTGCATCACGCTATCTCTTTCTCTCAGTCTCCTTGCACTACTAGGGACACCCATGAAATGCGACAATGTTCACACCAGATCTTAGGTCTCTTCTGTATGCTGTAGCTCTGCACTATCCACTATAAGAACCTGAAGACCCACCTCTTCCGACAAGCCTACAACCTGCAGTAACTGCCGATCGACCAAACTACTGCATGACCAGCTCTATCCTCACCTACTGTATTCTCACCCATCCCTTGTAGATTGTGAGCCTTTGCGGGCAGGGTCCTCTCTCCTCCTGTACCAGTTGTGACTTGTATTGTTTAAGATTATTGTACTTGTTTTTATTATGTATACCCCTCCTCACATGTAAAGCGCCATGGAATAAATGGCGCTGTAATAATAATAATAAATAATAATAATAAAGCTGAGCTGCCAGTTCCTGCTCTTGCTACAGAAGAGGACACCGCAAGATGTGGAAGCAGGGTAAAGCAAGAATAATCAGTTGTTTCTTTTTAAAATTTGCAGAACAATGGAAGGGGCCCAGAATGAGGGACATTATATCAGTTATACCAGGATGGGGGATATTATACCAAAATGGTGGACATTAGGGTTGAGCGAAACGGATCGTTCATTTTCAAAAGTCGCCGACTTTTGGCAAAGTCGGGTTTCATGAAACCCGACCCGATCCCTGTGTGGGGTCTGCCATGCGGTACGCGACTTTCGCGCCAAAGTCACGTTTCGTATGACGCGCTTGGCGCCATTTTTTCAGCCAATGAAGGAGCGTGGGCAGAGTGATGACATAGATCTTAGGGGCGTGGACGCCTATCGTCATCTTGTCGCTTGTGCGCTGTAGCGATTTGAAATGTGTAACACCAGCTTTTCTGTTCAGGGACGGAGGAGAGAGAGAGAGAGAGAGAGGGAGAGAGAGAGAGAGAGAGAGAGAGGAAAAAAAAATCCCATTGACTTTGCATTGGGTTTCGTGTTTCGGTCGATCCCCGACTTTTCGCCATAATCGGCCGATTTCACTCGACTCGACTTTAGAGATAGTCGGGTTTCACGAAACCTGACTCGACCCTAAAAAAGTAAAAGTCGCTCAACCCTAGTGGACATTATAAGGAATGGGGGATATTATACCAGGATGGGGGACATTATACCAGGATGGAGGACATTATAACGGAATGGGGTCATTATACCAGGATGGGGGACATTATACCAGTATGGGGAACATTATAACGGAACGGGGGGCATTATATCAGTATGGGGAACATTATAACGGAACGGGGGGCATTATACCAGGATGGTGGACATTATACCAGGGTGGGGACATTATACCAGAATGGAGGGACATTCTAAAGGAATGGGGGACATCATAATGGAATGGAGGACAATATACCAGAATGGGGGAAATTATACCATGGTGGGGGATATTATAATGGAATTGGGGACATTGTACTAGAATGGGGGAATTATAACAGAATGGGGTACATTTTACCAGGATAGCGGACATTATACCAGAATGGGGGACATTATACTAAAATGTGGGACATTTTACCAGGATGGAGGACATTATATTATTGTTATTATTTATTTATATAGCACCATTAATTCCATGGTGCTGTACATGTGAAAAGGGGTTACATACAGTGTTATAGATATCGTTAACAGTAAACAAATTTACAATGACAGACTGGCACAGAGGGGAGAGGACCCTGTCCTTTGCAGACTTACATTCTTCGAGATAATGGGGAAGAGACAGGAGATCGGGGTGCTGCAGCTCGGGTGGTGGTGAGGCGGCAGCTCGGGTGGTTGGTGAGGCGGCAGCTCAGGTGGTTGGTGAGGCGGCAGCTCTGGTGGTGACAACGCGGCAGCTCAGGTGGTTGGTGACGTGGCTGCAGTTGGGGTGGTTGGTGGGGCAGCATCTTGGGTGATTGGTGAGGCGGCAGCTTGGGTAGTTGGTGAGGCGGCAGAATGGTTATTGCAGGCTGTAGGCTTTCCTGAAGAGATGGGTTTTCAAGTTCCGTCTGAAGGATCCGAGGGCGGTGGATAATCGGACGTGTTGAGGTGTGGAATTCCAAACGATGGGGGATATTTGGGAGAAATCTTGGAGGCGGTTGTGTGAGGAACGAATAAGTGTGGAGGAGAGTAGGAGGTCTTTGGAGGATCGAAGATTACGTGAGGGAAGATAGTATATCAGAATGGAAATGGGAGACATTATCACAGAATGAGGGAAATGATAAAAGAATGGGGAAATTATACCAGGAAGAGGCCCAGGATGAGAGTAGATTATTACAAGAAGGAGCCAGGACAGGGACATTATTATATAAGGGGCAAACATGTATGTTTCTATAGAATCTATAGAATCTAGAATGCTACAGGGGCCCATTCATTTGACTAACATGCAGGTGGAGGCCCAGGTTTAAATTTTCCACCAGGGCCTATCAGACTCTAATTACGCCACTGCTCAGCTGCAATACCAGTGGGCCTGTTCCTTGAGATCAGGTAATGGGGAAGATGAAGTAGCTGTATTTTCTGTGGTTTTATTTAAAGTTTTGACAATTTTATGACATTTTCAAGAACATTAGAAATGCAAGCAACCCAGCAAGATTTATGCTCTAGACTGCAGGGATAATCAGATGCAAATGAAATGCTAATGAGACATCAGCAGATCAATGCATATTCATTCCATATTTACTGCTGTCCCTCATTCTTAATTCAGCTGTTAAGAGCAGTGACAAATCTCCACTCGTTTTTTTTTAACTCTAAATGTTAAACATTTCTAAAAAGTTTATCATAAAATTGTAAAGCACCATAGCAAAATGTAGCATAGTACTCAGTCTCACGGAGCGCCTCCACCTCCTCTTGATCCTATTACCCCATCTACCGGACTGGTCAGCAGGGTGCACGCTCTGTTGATGTAATTGATTCAGGCTAAAAATACCAGGTGGGCCCTGTCTTGTTTTTCTGAAGTTCTCGCACATTTTTACCTTATTTGTATGTAGGAAACATGGCACAGAGACTTTATAGCTATAATGCTTACTCTGAACTGTATTTTTGGAATACGACAAGAATAAATATATTGATTGATATACCCCATATAGATCCAAGTCCCCAACTTCCCATTAGCCAGTGCATGATAAAAGTTGAGTTGTCTACAGCCACCATAGGGGGGCGATCAGTGCATGTGGATTTATACCGCTACTATTGAATTCAATTGACGCAAAAAAAATTGTAGGAAGTGAGCGCCCCCTGGTGGAGGCTTCAAATATACTACAACTCTGAGAGCAAAAGAACAGTAATAATAACAATAATGATTTTTATTTATATAGCGCCAACATATTCTGCAGCACTTTACAATTAAGCGGGGACATGTACAGACAGTGACAGTGACATTAGGAGTGCGGTCCCTGCTCGCAAGCTTACAATCTACAAGGAAATGGGGGGACACAATAGGTGAAAAGTGATTGTTATTTCAGGTCTGACAATTATAATAAATAGGGATTTTCATATAAAGCTGCATGATCCGGTCATCAGCCCGTGTGTTTGAGTGCAATAGTCAAATATCAAGTGCAGTTATCATGTGCATGGAGGGTGTGGAGACAGATGAATAGTAGGGTGCAGATTCACACGCAGAAAATATTTGGAAGGAGGGAACAGGACAAAGTTAGTTTACAGAGTAGTTGATTTGGTAGGCTTGTTTGAAGAGATGGGTTTTTAAAGCGCGCTTGAATAGGTCGGGGCTAGGAATCAGTCTGATCTTCTGGGGAAGTGCATTCCAGAGAGCTGGCGCAGCACGAGAGAAGTCTTGGAGACGGAGGTGCGAGGTTCGGATTACAGGGGATGTTAGTTTTAGGTCATTTGTAGAATGAAGGGTACGTGTAGGGCGATAGACCGAGATGAGAGAGGAGATATAAGGTGGTGCAGAAATGTGGAGAGCTTTGTGGGTGAGAGAGATGAGTTTATACTGGACCCTGTAGCGAATGGGTAGCCAGTGTAATGACTGGCACAAGATGGAGGCATCGGTGAAGCGGCTGGACAGAAATATGACCCTTGCTGCCGCATTCAAGATGGATTGGAGAGAAGAAAGTTTGGAAAGAGGGAGACCGGTCAGAAGAGAGTTGCAGTAGTCCAGACGAGAATGAATAAGAGCGACAGTAAGAGTCTTAGCAGTTTCAAAGGTGAGAAAAGGTCGGATTCTGGAGATGTTTTTAAGATGCAGGTGACAGGAGCGAGTGAGTGATTGGATTGTCATGATCCCAATGGCAGGGGATCACAAAAGGACAAGCACAAAAAACAAAACAAGCTCTAGGGTGATGGAAACTGAGCTGACCGCGATCCTGAACCTAAACACACAACTAGCTGTAGCCGGAGAACGTGCCTACGATGATTCCTAGACGTCTCGCGCCAGCCGAAGGACTAACTTCCCCTATTAGAAGAAACACAGACCTCTCTTGCCTCCAGAGAACACCCCACAGAAATAGCAGCCCCCCAAATGTAATGACGGTGAAATGAGAGGAAAGCACATACGTAGTTATGAAAACAGATTCAGCAAAATGAGGCCCGCTAAAGCTAGATAGCAGAGGATACAAAAGTGAACTGCGCGGTCAGCGAAAAACCCTACAAAAAAACATCCTGAAATTACTTGAACTCATGTGCCAACTCATGGAACATGAGGAGTAATATCAGCCCACTAGAGCAACCAGCAAAAAGGAATCACATATCTGCAAGCTGGACTAAGACAAAAATTAAGCAAAACGTGGAACAGGAAAATCAAAAACTTAGCTTGTCCTGAAGATTACAGAAGCGGGAAGCAGAGGTAACAAGACACACTGATTACATTGATAGCTGGCGAGGAAATGACAAGAAAGCCAGGTTAAATAGGAGACTCCCATATCCTGATAGAACAGGTGGACACCAGAGACCGCAGAAAACACAAGTCACCCAGTACCATCAGTAACCACCAGAGGGAGCCCAAAAACAGAATCCACAACATTACCCCCCCCTTGAGGAGGGGTCACCGAACCCTCACGAGAACCACCAGGGCGACCAGGATGAGCCCTATGAAATGCACGAACCAAATCAGCAGCATGAACATCAGAGGCAACCACCCAAGAATTATCCTCCTGACCATAACCCCTCCACTTGACCAAATATTGGAGTTTCCGTCTGGAAACACGAGAATCCAAGATCTTCTCCACAACATACTCCAATTCTCCCTCCACCAGCACCGGAGCAGGAGGTTCAAGCGAAGGAACAACAGGTACCTCATACTTCCGCAACAACGACCGATGGAACACATTATGAATAGCAAACGATGACGGGAGATCCAAACGAAACGACACAGGGTTAAGAATTTCCAAGATCCTATAGGGACCGATGAACCGAGGCTTGAACTTAGGAGAAGAGACCTTCATAGGAACAAAACGAGAAGACAACCACACCAAGTCCCCAACACGAAGTCGAGGACCCACGCGGCGACGGCGATTAGCAAACTGCTGAGCCCTCTCCTGGGACAACTTCAAATTGTCCACCACATGACTCCAAATCTGATGCAACCTATCCACCACCATGTCCACTCCAGGACAATCAGAAGGCTCCACCTGACCAGAGGAAAAACGAGGATGAAACCCCGAATTACAAAAGAAAGGAGACACCAAGGTAGCAGAACTAGCCCGATTATTAAGGGCAAATTCGGCAAGCGGCAAAAAGGTAACCCAGTCATCTTGATCAGCAGAAACAAAACACCTTAAATAAGTTTCCAAGGTCTGATTAGTTCGTTCCGTCTGGCCATTCGTCTGAGGATGGAATGCAGACGAAAAGGACAAATCAATGCCCATCTTAGCACAGAACGTACGCCAAAATCTAGACACAAACTGGGATCCCCTGTCAGAAACGATGTTCTCCGGAATCCCATGCAAACGAACCACGTTCTGAAAAAACAGAGGGACCAACTCAGAGGAGGAAGGTAACTTAGGCAAGGGTACCAGATGAACCATCTTAGAAAAGCGGTCACACACCACCCAGATTACGGACATTTTTTGAGAGACAGGGAGATCCGAAATAAAGTCCATGGAAATGTGCGTCCAAGGCCTCTTCGGGATAGGCAAAGGTGACAACAATCCACTGGCCCGAGAACAGCAAGGCTTAGCCCGAGCGCAAACTTCACAAGACTGCACAAAAGAACGCACATCCCTCAACAAGGAAGGCCACCAAAAAGACCTGGCCACCAAGTCTCTAGTACCAAATATTCCAGGATGACCTGCCAACGCAGAAGAATGGACCTCGGAGATGACTCTACTGGTCCAATTATCCGGAACAAACAGTCTTTCAGGCGGACAACGATCAGGTTTATCCGCCTGAAACTCCTGCAAAGCACGTCGCAAGTCTGGGGAGACAGCCGACAAAATCACCCCATCCCTAAGGATACCAGTGGGCTCAGAATTTCCAGGGGAGTCAGGCACAAAACTCCTAGAAAGAGCATCCGCCTTCACATTCTTTGAACCTGGCAGGTATGAAACCACAAAATCGAAACGGGAGAAAAACAGTGACCAACGAGCCTGTCTAGGATTCAGACGCTTGGCAGACTCAAGGTAAATCAGATTTTTGTGATCAGTCAAGACCACCACACGATGTCTAGCACCCTCAAGCCAATGACGCCACTCCTCAAATGCCCACTTCATGGCCAAAAGCTCCCGATTACCAACATCATAATTCCGCTCAGTGGGCGAAAACTTTCTAGAAAAGAACGCACATGGCTTCATCACTGAGCAATCAGAGCTTCTCTGCGACAAAACCGCCCCCGCTCCAATCTCGGAAGCATCAACCTCAACCTGAAAAGGAAGCGAAACATCTGGCTGACGCAACACAGGAGCAGAAGAAAACCGGCGCTTAAGTTCCTGAAAGGCCTCCACAGCTGCAGGAGACCAATCAGCAACATCAGCACCCTTCTTAGTCAAATCCGTCAAAGGCTTAACAACACTAGAAAAATTAGTTATGAAACGACGATAAAAATTAGCAAAGCCCAAGAACTTCTGTAGACTCTTAAGAGATGTAGGCTGCGTCCAGTCACAAATAGCCTGAACCTTGACGGGATCCATCTCAATAGTAGAAGGGGAAAAAATATACCCCAAAAAAGAAATCTTCTGGACTCCAAAGAGACACTTTGAACCTTTTACAAACAAAGAATTCGCCCGCAGGACCTGAAACACCTTCCTGACCTGCTGAACATGGGACTCCCAGTCATCAGAAAAAAACAAAACATCATCCAAATACACAATCATAAATTTATCCAGATATTCACGGAAAATATCGTGCATAAAGGACTGGAAGACAGAAGGAGCATTAGAAAGTCCAAAAGGCATCACCAAATACTCAAAATGGCCCTCAGGCGTATTAAATGCGGTTTTCCACTCATCACCCTGCTTTATCCGCACAAGATTATACGCACCCCGAAGATCAATCTTAGTGAACTATTTAGCCCCCTTAATGCGAGCGAACAAATCAGTCAACAATGGCAAAGGATACTGATATTTGACTGTAATCTTATTCAAAAGACGATAATCTATACAAGGCCTCAAGGAACCATCTTTTTTGGCCACGAAAAAAAAACCTGCTCCCAAAGGGGACGAAGATGGACGGATATGTCCCTTTTCCAAGGACTCCTTAACATAATCCCGCATAGCAGTATGCTCTGGCACTGACAGATTGAACAAACGTCCTTTAGGAAATTTACTGCCAGGAATCAAATCTATAGCACAATCGCAATCCCTGTGAGGAGGAAGCGAATTGAGCTTAGACTCCTCAAAAACATCCCGATAATCAGACAAAAATACAGGAATCTCAGAAAGAGTAGATGAAGTGATAGAAATAGGAGGTGCATCATCATGAACCCCCTGACATCCCCAGCTTAACACAGACATCGTTTTCCAGTCCAAGACTGGGTTATGAGTTTGTAACCATGGCAGACCAAGCACTAAGACATCATGTAAATTATACAGTACCAGGAAGCGAATCACCTCCTGATGAACGGGAGTCATACGCATGGTCACTTGTGTCCAGTACTGAGGTTTGTTCATAGCCAAAGGTGTAGAGTCAATTCCTTTCAAAGGAATAGGGACTTCCAGAGGCTCCAGACTAAACCCACAGCGGTTGGCAAATGACCAATCCATAAGACTCAGGGCAGCGCCTGAATCCACATAGGCATCGACGGAAATGGCTGATAATGAACAAATCAGAGTCACAGACAGAATGAACTTAGACTGTAAAGTACTAATGGCAACAGACTTATCAACCTTTTTTGTGCGTTTAGAGCATGCTGATATAACATGAGCTGAATCACCACAATAAAAACACAACCCATTTTTCCGCCTATAGTTTTGCCGTTCACTTCTGGACTGAATTCTATCACATTGCATTGTCTCAGGTGCCTGTTCAGAAGACACCGCCAAATGGTGCACAGGTTTGCGCTCCTGTAAACGCCGATCAATCTGAATAGCCATAGTCATAGACTCATTCAGACCTGTAGGCGCAGGGAACCCCACCATAACATCTTTAATGGCCTCAGAAAGGCGATCTCTGAATCTTGCAGCCAGGGCGCACTCATTCCACTGAGTAAGCACCGACCATTTCCGAAATTTCTGACAATATATTTCTGCTTCATCTTGCCCCTGAGAGAGAGCCAATAAAGCTTTTTCAGCCTGAATCTCTAGGTTAGGTTCCTCATAGAGCAAACCCAATGCCAGAAAAAACGCATCCACATTGAGCAACGCAGGATCCCCTGGTGCCAATGCAAATGCCCAATTCTGAGGGTCACCCCGCAGGAAAGATATAACAATTTTGACTTGCTGAGCAGGGTCTCCAGAGGAGCGAGATTTCAAAGAAAGAAACAACTTGCAATTGTTCCTAAAATTCAGAAAACTAGATCTATCTCCAGAAAAAAACTCTGGGATAGGAATTCTAGGTTCAGACATAGGAGCATGTACAACAAAATCTTGTATATTTTGAACCTTAGCAGCAAGATTATTCAGGCTGGAAGCCAAACTCTGGACGTCCATGATAAACAGCTGAGGTCAGAGCCATTCAAGGATTAAGAGGAGGTAAGACGCAGCCAGGCTGCAATTAATGCTAGGCAGCAAACTCTGAGGGGAAAAAAAAAAAAAAAACTTCCTCAGACTACTTTTCCTCCTACTTCAGCCAATACGATACCACTTTTTTGGCCGGCTATACTGTCATGATCCCAATGGCAGGGGATCACAAAAGGACAAGCACAAAAAACAAAACAAGCTCTAGGGTGATGGAAACTGAGCTGACCGCGATCCTGAACCTAAACACACAACTAGCTGTAGCCGGGGAACGTGCCTACGATGATTCCTAGACGTCTCGCGCCAGCCGAAGGACTAACTTCCCCTATTAGAAGAAACACAGACCTCTCTTGCCTCCAGAGAACACCCCACAGAAATAGCAGCCCCCCACATGTAATGACGGTGAAATGAGAGGAAAGCACATACGTAGTTATGAAAATAGATTCAGCAAAATGAGGCCCGCTAAAGCTAGATAGCAGAGGATACAAAAGTGAACTGCGCGGTCAGTGAAAAACCCTACAAAAAACCATCCTGAAATTACTTGAACTCATGTGCCAACTCATGGAACATGAGGAGTAATATCAGCCCACTAGAGCAACCAGCAAAAAGGAATCACATATCTGCAAGCTGGACTAAGACAAAAATTAAGCAAAACGTGGAACAGGAAAATCAAAAACTTAGCTTGTCCTGAAGATTACAGAAGCGGGAAGCAGAGGTAACAAGACACACTGATTACATTGATAGCCGGCGAGGAAATGACAAGAAAGCCAGGTTAAATAGGAAACTCCCATATCCTGATAGAACAGGTGGACACCAGAGACCGCAGAAAACACAAGTCACCCAGTACCATCAGTAACCACCAGAGGGAGCCCAAAAACAGAATCCACAACATTGGATATAGGGAGTAAAGAAAAGGTCGGTGTCGAATATCACCCCAAGACAGCAAGCATGCTGCTTGGGAGTTATGGTTCAACCCTCCAGGGTAATTTCGATGTTGGGTAGAGTGAGGTTAATAGAAGGGAGAAACACAAGTAGTTCAGTTTTGGAGAGATTAAGTTTCAGACAGAGGGAGGACATGATGTTAGAGACAGCAGACAGACAATCCTTGGTATTTTGAATTAGGGTAGGGGTGATGTCAGGGGAAGAAGTGTATAATTGGGTGTCGTCAGCATAGAGATGGTACTGGAACCCAAATCTGCTGATTATTTGTCCAATAGGGGCAGTGTATAGAGAGAAGAGGAGAGGGCCCAGGACTGAGCCCTGCTGAACCCCGATAGTAAGGGGACGAGGAGAGGAGCCGGCAAAAGATACAGTGAAGGAGCGGTCAGAGAGGTAGGAGGAGAACCAGGAGAGGGCTGTGTCCTTGAGGCCTATGGAGCGGAGCATGGTGAGAAGGAGCTGGTGGTCCACAGTATCAAATGCGGCAGATAGATCCAGGAGAATCAGCAGAGAGCAATGACCTTTGGATTTAGCTGTTATTAGATCATTAGAGACTTTAGTGAGGGCAGTTTCAGTAGAGTGTAAAGAGCGGAAACCAGATTGTAAGGGGTCAAGAAGAGAGTTATCCGAGAGATAGCAGATTAGACGGGAGTGGACCAAGCGTTCCAGGAGTTTAGAGATGAAGGAAAGGTTGAAGACAGGTCTGTAGTTAGCAGTGCAGTTCTGGTCCAGGGATGGCTTTTTAAGTTCAAAAACAAGTTCATTGCTGGATTTACTCATTACATGTCCTATGGTAATGACATGGTTTGGCTTCTCATTTTGACATATAATAATAATATCATTGTAGGCTGATTCTATTGCTATCAACTGGGTGACACATCTGATGCCATACTCCATAGATAATAATGTGTCTACTGGAAGCAATGAAAGGTTCACATTTGCATTCCTAAGATTGAACAAGACAATGGAGATGAATGTAAGACAAAAATGAAGGATAGCCTAAGCATAAATCATAATGGTACTCCGCCTTTAACATAAAGACATGCCTATTCTTCCCTACCTATAAGGGTGCCTGCAGAGGAGCATATGAAAGATCGTCCATCTGAAAAATAATTGCCATATTTTTCAGATTAAAAGACGCACTTTTTTCCCCACAATTTTGGGGGGGAAATGGGGGAGCTTCTTTTATTGTGAATATACCTTACTGGCCGCTGTGGAGCAGGGTATCAGGATCGCTGCTGGAGGACACAAGAGTGGAGCATTGTTTCAGGCCGCAGGCTGGCATGAGGGGGTGTTTGGTGAAAGCCCAGTGCCCCCCACACTTACATGGTTTACTATGCAGTGGACTCTGGGAAAATGGCTGCCAGGGGTGGCATATGCGCAGATGGAGATCTCGGCACCAAGATCTCTGGAGATCTTTAACTATCCTCCTCAGATCCAGCGCTTAGTCGCCACCATTCCTCTCAGTGTCTGTTATTGTCAGCAGCGCTGACATCATATCGATAGTGCTGCAGCCAATCAGTAAACTATTGTGCATTCTAGTGCAGACAACTGTAGAAAAAAAGCTGTAGCAAAAGCGCAATATTTTCTCACATAGAAACATGTCCTTATATTGACCAAATAATGTCCTCATCCAATTTTTTACAAAATACTACTTATATAAAATCGTACTTATGCTGCCATATAGATGAATGCCGAGTCGGAGACAGAGAGGTCTGTGTGATTGTCATTTAGTAGTTCTCTCTTTAGCTGGAATGATTTGCAGAATACTTAAACTGACAGTGAAGCAAAATGTTTTTTTCTTTGGTTGCTACTGGTGGTCCCATTTTTGGGGTGTCCTAATGAATCGGGGGCCTTAAGCAGTTGCTTTTTTGTACCCTTAAAAACCAGCAGTAATACATTTTTTCTTCTGAAACTTTCTGCTTTTATATCTTGAGATGTCCCAGGTTCTCACTTATCAGATACTTTATTGCATAGAAGACATAATTATCTATAAACTATAATAAACCCAAGTCTTCCACTTTTCTGCTAAAATCTTTTGCTGACGTCTCAGTCTAGATCTTCCAGTATTGAAGCTTTATATACTGGGGTCTTTGTTCAGAACAACACAGATTTAATGTTTTATCTGTGACTTTAAAGTTAATGAAAACAACTAGAAGTCCAATGACTTGAACAACTTCCTTTTCTTCAAATCGGCTTTCTCCGAAGATAATTGAAGACAGACTTGAAGTGAAGGAACATTTGTTAAAGACGCAAGATCTGACTTGCCCATTGTAAAAGTGCTGAGACCGGTAGATGAAAGAGTGTCTGAAATGACCTAGAAATGGTTTGAGAATCATGAAAGAAGTGGCTGAGATGTAACCAAGGACAAATTTCAGATGGAATATGTGCAAACTAAACTCATGTGCCTCTCAATGACTCAAACTTATTATGTTCACCTATTTCTAAGTACTTACAGCACAAATGACTTTTAGAAGAACTTCCCTGTATGATGAAGTTTTCCTAACTTGGTCCAGGGCCCACTTGGCAAACACGGCAGAAGAACATATAAGAAGTTCTATATCCTAAAAGTACATCAATTGGATGTTTTAGATTGTCGGGGCCCTTTCTTGAAGTCAAGCCTAGAACTACCTTAACTCATTGACAGACACATCAGGGTAATTTTTAGGTGTCGAATCGATGCATTGAAGAATATGGCGTTTAGAGTGAAGGCCATATTTTGTGTATGCAATTCTAATACCTGAATGTCACTGCCACAGTTTGGGTTTGTTTTATGTTAATAACCCTGCTCCGGATTTTATTAAATGGTAAGGGAGGGAGAAGCCATTGCTGTGCTCCCCCACCCTAGGCTTCTTCTTCACTCCTAGGACCCCATCTTTTCAACTTTGGATAGGAATAAGTCACCACTGCCAGGCTACTGTCACTGCTCCTATTATGTTCTATGGGATACAATGCTGCAAAATATTCCCACAAATGTGTGCCATTGATTTCAAACAAGTTTTGTTATTTTGAACACACCAAAAAAGTAATTTTCCTAACAAATTCATTCAAGATCATGTTGCAAAACTGAATAGACCCCAATGAAAGTCTTAGGAGAAAAGCTAAAGTTTAGACTACAAAATTCTAATTACCGTATATACTCGAGTATAAGCCGACCCGAGTATAAGCCGACCCCCCTAATTTTGCCACAAAAAACTGGGAAAACTTATTGACTCGAGTATAAGCCTAGGGTGGAAATGCAGCATTTACCGGTGAATTTCAAAAATAAAAATAAATCATTATTTTCCCATAGCTGTGCCATACAGTGCTCTGCACCGTTCATATTTCCCCATAGCTGTGCCCCATATACAGTGCTCTGCACCGTTCATTGTGCCCCGTAGCTGTGCCCCATACAGTGCTCTGCACCGTTCATTGTGCCCCATATCTGTGCCCCATATAGTGCTCTGCACCATTCATTGTGCCCCATAGCTGTGCCCCATATACAGTGCTCTGCACCGTTCATTGTGCCCCATAGCTGTGCCCCATATACAGTGCTCTGCACCGTTCATTGTGCCCTATAGCTGTGCCTCATATACAGTGCTCTGCACCGTTCATTGTGCCCCATAGCTGTGCCCCATATACAGTGCTCTGCACCGTTCATTGTGCCCCATAGCTGTGCCATACAGTGCTCTGAACCGTTCATTGTGCCCCATATCTGTGCCCCACAAAGTGCTCTGCACCGTTCATTGTGCCCCATAGCTGTGCCCCATATACAGTGCTCTGCACCGTTCATTGTGCCCCATAGCTGTGCCCCATATACAGTGCTCTGCACCGTTCATTGTGCCCCATAGCTGTGCCCCATATACAGTGCTCTGCACCGTTCATTGTGCCCCATAGCTGTGCCCCATATACAGTGCTCTGCACCGTTCATTGTGCCCCATAGCTGTGCCATACAGTGCTCTGCACCGCTCATTGTGCCCCATATCTGTGCCCCATATAGTGCTCTGCACCGTTCATTGTGCCCCATAGCTGTGCCCCATATACAGTGCTCTGCACCGTTCATTGTGCCCCATAGATGCTCCACATAAATTTGTGCCACCGCTGCTGCTGCAATAAAAAAAACAAAAACACATACTCACCTCTCTTGCTTGGAGCTCCCAGCGTCCGGTCCCGGCACCTCCATCTTCCCAGCGTCTCTGCTCTGACTGATCAGGCAGAGGGCGCCACTCTATATGCGTCATCGCACCCTCTGACCTGAACAGTCAAAGCGCAGACGCCGGGAAGATGGAGGCGCCAGGAAGATGGAGCGACGCCCGGCGGCTGGAACGCGGACAGGTGAATATGACATACTTACCTAGTCCCAGCGATCCTCTCCCTCTGCCTGTCACAGCTGGTCTTCGGTGCCACAGATTCTTTCTCTATCAGCGGTCACCGGCACCGCTGATTAGAGAAATGAATACGCGGCTCCACCCCTATGGGAGGTGGAGCCGCCTATTCATTTTTCTAATGAGCGGTCCCACGTGACCGCTGAAGAGGGAAGACGCTGCAGCACATAGTAACATAACATAGTAACATAGTTAGTAAGGCCGAAAAAAGACATTTGTCCATCCAGTTCAGCCTATATTCCATCATAATAAATCCCCAGATCTACGTCCTTCTACAGAACCTAATAATTGTATGATACAATATTGTTCTGCTCCAGGAAGACATCCAGGCCTCTCTTGAACCCCTCGACTGAGTTCGCCATCACCACCTCCTCAGGCAAGCAATTCCAGATTCTCACTGCCCTAACAGTAAAGAATCCTCTTCTATGTTGGTGGAAAAACCTTCTCTCCTCCAGACGCAAAGAATGCCCCCTTGTGCCCGTCACCTTCCTTGGTATAAACAGATCCTCAGCGAGATATTTGTATTGTCCCCTTATATACTTATACATGGTTATTAGATCGCCCCTCAGTCGTCTTTTTTCTAGACTAAATAATCCTAATTTCGCTAATCTATCTGGGTATTGTAGTTCTCCCATCCCCTTTATTAATTTTGTTGCCCTCCTTTGTACTCTCTCTAGTTCCATTATATCCTTCCTGAGCACCGGTGCCCAAAACTGGACACAGTACTCCATGTGCGGTCTAACTAGGGATTTGTACAGAGGCAGTATAATGCTCTCATCATGTGTATCCAGACCTCTTTTAATGCACCCCATGATCCTGTTTGCCTTGGCAGCTGCTGCCTGGCACTGGCTGCTCCAGGTAAGTTTATCATTAACTAGGATCCCCAAGTCCTTCTCCCTGTCAGATTTACCCAGTGGTTTCCCGTTCAGTGTGTAATGGTGATATTGATTCCCTCTTCCCATGTGTATAACCTTACATTTATCATTGTTAAACCTCATCTGCCACCTTTCAGCCCAAGTTTCCAACTTATCCAAATCCATCTGTAGCAGAATACTATCTTCTCTTGTATTAACTGCTTTACATAGTTTTGTATCATCTGCAAATATCGATATTTTACTGTGTAAACCTTCTACCAGATCATTAATGAATATGTTGAAGAGAACAGGTCCCAATACTGACCCCTGCGGTACCCCACTGGTCACAGCGACCCAGTTAGAGACTATACCATTTATAACCACCCTCTGCTTTCTATCACTAAGCCAGTTACTAACCCATTTACACACATTTTCCCCCAGACCAAGCATTCTCATTTTGTGTACCAACCTCTTGTGCGGCACGGTATCAAACGCTTTGGAAAAATCGAGATATACCACGTCCAATGACTCACCGTGGTCCAGCCTATAGCTTACCTCTTCATAAAAACTGATTAGATTGGTTTGACAGGAGCGATTTCTCATAAACCCATGCTGATATGGAGTTAAACAGTTATTCTCATTGAGATAATCCAGAATAACATCCCTCAGAAACCCTTCAAATATTTTACCAACAATAGAGGTTAGACTTACTGGCCTATAATTTCCAGGTTCACTTTTAGAGCCCTTTTTGAATATTGGCACCACATTTGCTATGCGCCAGTCCTGCGGAACAGACCCTGTCGCTATAGAGTCACTAAAAATAAGAAATAATGGTTTATCTATTACATTACTTAGTTCTCTTAGTACTCGTGGGTGTATGCCATCCGGACCCGGAGATTTATCTATTTTAATCTTATTTAGCCGGTTTCGCACCTCTTCTTGGGTTAGATTGGTGACCCTTAATATAGGGTTTTCATTGTTTCTTGGGATTTCACCTAGCATTTCATTTTCCACCGTGAATACCGTGGAGAAGAAGGTGTTTAATATGTTAGCTTTTTCCTCGTCATCTACAACCATTCTTTCCTCACTATTTTTTAAGGGGCCTACATTTTCAGTTTTTATTCTTTTACTATTGATATAGTTGAAGAACAGTTTGGGATTAGTTTTACTCTCCTTAGCAATGTGCTTCTCTGTTTCCTTTTTGGCAGCTTTAATTAGTTTTTTAGATAAAGTATTTTTCTCCCTATAGTTTTTTAGAGCTTCAATGGTGCCATCCTGCTTTAGTAGTGCAAATGCTTTCTTTTTACTGTTAATTGCCTGTCTTACTTCTTTGTTTAGCCACATTGGGTTTTTCCTATTTCTAGTCCTTTTATTCCCACAAGGTATAAACCGCTTACACTGCCTATTTAGGATGTTCTTAAACATTTCCCATTTATTATCTGTATTCTCATTTCTGAGGATATTGTCCCAGTCTACCAGATTAAGGGCATCTCTAAGCTGTTCAAACTTTGCCTTCCTAAAGTTCAATGTTTTTGTGACTCCCTGACAAGTCCCCCTAGTGAAAGACAGGTGAAACTGCACAATATTGTGGTCGCTATTTCCTAAATGCCCAACCACCTGCAGATTTGTTATTCTGTCAGGTCTATTAGATAGTATTAGGTCTAAAAGTGCTGCTCCTCTGGTTGGATTCTGCACCAATTGTGAAAGATAATTTTTCTTGGTTATTAGCAGAAACCTGTTGCCTTTATGGGTTTCACAGGTTTCTGTTTCCCAGTTAATATCCGGGTAGTTAAAGTCCCCCATAACCAGGACCTCATTATGGGTTGCAGCTTCATCTATCTGCTTTAGAAGTAGACTTTCCATGCTTTCTGTTATATTTGGGGGTTTGTAACAGACCCCAATGAGAATTTTGTTACCATTTTTCCCTCCATGAATTTCAACCCATATGGACTCGACATCCTCATTCCCTTCGCTAATATCCTCCCTTAAAGTGGACTTTAGACAAGACTTTACATAGAGACAAACCCCTCCTCCTCTCCGATTTTTACGATCCTTTCTAAACAGACTGTAACCCTGTAAGTTAACTGCCCAGTCATAGCTTTCATCTAACCATGTCTCGGTTATTCCCACTATGTCAAAGTTACCTGTAGATATTTCTGCTTCTAGTTCTTCCATCTTGTTTGTCAGGCTTCTGGCGTTTGCGAGCATGCAGTTCAGAGGATTTTGTTTTGTTCCAATCTCCTCACTGTGGATTGTTTTAGAAATGTTCTTACCTCCCTTCTGAGTATGTTTTCTTGGGTCGTCTTTGTTCGAGTCTAATGTTTTTCTTCCCGTCCCCTCTTCTTCTAGTTTAACGCCCTCCTGATGAGTGTAGCGAGTCTTCTGGCGAATGTGTGTTTCCCAGGTTTGTTGAGGTGTAGTCCGTCTCTGGCGAGGAGTCCATCATACCAGTAATTCACACCGTGGTCCAGGAATCCAAATCCTTGTTGTCTGCACCATCGTCTTAGCCAGTTGTTTGCATCAAGGATCCTGTTCCATCTCCTGGTGCCATGCCCGTCTACTGGAAGGATAGAAGAAAAAACTACCTGTGCATCCAGTTCCTTTACTTTCTTCCCCAACTCTTCAAAGTCCTTGCAGATTGTCGGTAGGTCCTTCCTTGCCGTGTCATTGGTGCCAACATGTATCAGAAGAAATGGGTGGACGTCCTTGGAGCTGAAGAGCTTTGGTATCCTATCGGTCACATCCTTGATCATCGCACCTGGAAGGCAGCATACTTCTCTTGCAGTTATGTCCGGTCTGCAGATGGCTGCTTCTGTGCCTCTCAGTAGTGAGTCTCCCACCACCACCACTCTTCGTTGCTTCTTGGCTGTACTTTTTGCTGTCACTTGTTGCTGTGTGCCCTTTTCTTTTTTGCTTGCTGGTATTGCTTCATTCTTAGGTGTGCCATCTTCATCCTCTACAAAGATTTGATATCGGTTCTTCAGTTGTGTGGTTGGTGATTTCTCCATGGTCTTCTTGCTTCTTTTGGTCACATGCTTCCACTCATCTGCTTTTGGAGGTTCTCTGACACTTTTTGCACCTTCTGTGACCAGTAGAGATGCTTCTGTTCTGTCTAGAAAGTCTTCATTCTCTTTGATGAGTTTCAAAGTTGCTATTCTTTCTTCCAGACCCCGCACCTTTTCTTCTAAAAGGGCCACTAGTCTACACTTCTGACAGGTGAAATTGGATTCTTCTTCTGGTCGATCTGTGAACATGTAGCACATGCTGCAGCTCACCATGTAGGTTGTCACATCTGCCATGTTGCTCCTAGATCCTGCTGACTTGCTGTGTGTTTTCCTTCTTGTGTAATCTACTCAGCTAAGCTCTCTTACAATAATGTCCTACAGGCAAAAATTCGCGCGCCGTAAGGCGCGCGGTTTGGTGATGCTTTCGAAGCAGCTGGTCCCGGCTGTACCCAACGATCTTCTAGCTTAGGGAGACTTCGCTTCTCCCAGAAGGCACCTGGAATATGCAAATTAGCCTCCTGAAGCTTGAATCCCTGGTTTGGTGATGCTTTCGAAGCAGCTGGTCCCGGCTGTACCCAACGATCTTCTAGCTTAGGGAGACTTCGCTTCTCCCAGAAGGCACCTGGAATATGCAAATTAGCCTCCTGAAGCTTGAATCCCTGGTTTGGTGATGCTTTCGAAGCAGCTGGTCCCGGCTGTACCCAACGATCTTCTAGCTTAGGGAGACTTCGCTTCTCCCAGAAGGCACCTGGAATATGCAAATTAGCCTCCTGAAGCTTGAATCCCTGGTTTGGTGATGCTTTCGAAGCAGCTGGTCCCGGCTGTACCCAACAGAAGACCGTGGGACGGCAGGGACAGCGCGAGGATCGCTGGGACTAGGTAAGTATACCTCAGCGCCCTCACCCCCTCACCCGCCGACCCCACCGCTACCATGACTCGAGTATAAGCCGAGAGGGGCACTTTCAGCCCAAAAATTTGGGCTGAAAATCTCGGCTTATACTCGAGTATATACGGTAATAATAATTCAACCACAGGTAAGTTTTTACAGTAGACAGTCAACTATAAAAGGGCGTTACTTAACAAAAAAACCTCTTCCCATTTCATGCTATCAGCAATGGCACCACATGGAAGAGAAATGTCACAAGACCCAAGAAAGAAAATAATTTCTTTACACAAGAACGGTAATGGCTACAAGAAGATCAGCAAAGCTTTACTTATCAATCAGAATACTGTAGCAAAAGTGATATAAAAATTTAACAAAAATGGAACTGCAAGCATCTCACAGAGGCATCAATGCTTACCATGGAAAATGTTTTTGGAAAGGAAGGGTTACAAAGGTGAGCAGAACAAACAAAATGCATTGTGACTACAGTGAAACATGGTGGCAGTGTCCTTATGTGGGGCTGTGTCAGTGGTGCTACATTTCATTAATGATATAATGAATTCACAGGTGTACTGCTCTATATTGAAAGAAAAAAAATTCTAGCAGATAACGCTAGGTATTATTTCATTTTAATAATTTTTAATCATGTATCTTGTGCGTTAATTATTATTTTATTCTATTTCTTTTTATGATGTCTGTTATGGGTCGAGTTCCCGCCTCTGCACAGGGGGAATCTCGAACCATCTCAACTGCAGTCTCCCATTCTTCTCCAGCCGCAGTGGAGCCTGCTCAGCGGAGACGTCGGTCCCAGCATCTGACTCAGCCTGATACTGTGCGGATTGTTACAGCTGCCTTTCCAGGCTCAGCCATTGTAGCCAGCACTGGTCAGTGGCGAGCAGACGTCTCTGGGACTAAGTCCTGCTTTTCCCCTTCTGAGCATGCCCAAGGTAAGACCTCTCATTGGAGGTCAGGGGTCACATGCTCAGGTACTGCAGCAGCTACCATTGGTCCTCTAGGAGGGTCCTGAAGTTGCTCAGGTACTGTAGCAACTCCCATTGATCCTCTAGGAAGGTCCTGAAGTTGCTGCAGCTATAAAAGGTTTGCATGGCCGCACGGTTATGTGCTAGTATCAACTAAAGTTATGTGCTCTGCGCCAGTGTGGTCTTATGCATGTGGATTCAGGGTTCGGCTGTGATAAGCCCTTAGAATACCGGCACCTCCAGTGAGGAGTTTTGTGTGAGTGGATTCAGGGCCTGGCTGAAATAAGCCCCTAGAATACTGGCACCTCCGGTGAGGAGTTGCGTGTAAGCTTTGATGACTGCATGACCACTGTTGACTCTATTTGCTAGCTGTTCCCCTGTGAGGTTAACAGGGCACAGCGTTCTCTTTTCTCAAGCATCTCTGTGAAGTAACAGAGTTCGCTTATACCGCCATATAGTACCGCCATCTACTAGCAACAGGTTCTCTCCTGCACGGTGGACCCCGGGTTGCGAAACGCACCTACCGCCAACAATAACAATGTCTTTGCCCCATTTATGACCCCGGAGGGATTAAATCGTATTACTGAAAAAGTTAGCAGATAATCCAATGTATTATTTTATTTTTTATATATTTTTTTATGAACATGGATGTTGCTCCTTTTTTTATTTTATTATATATTTTTATTTTTTATGATGTTTATATTCATTGTATGTGTCTTATTTGTGTCAATCCTTTGTTATTATGTACGTGGTTCCTATGTGATTTCACTTCATCATGTGATACCATCATGTAACATGATGATTGCATTTTAATTTTGATTGGTCGAATTTTGTTTAAATATTTCTTCCTGTGTCTCATTAATAAATCTCTACCTGATGAAGACGGGGTACCGTCGAAACGCGTTGTGGATTCACCCAAATCACCTGTGTCCTGTATTTCCTAGCGCTCCTCAGACTGTTATTTTATTCTACTATTGCATCTATCCATCAGTTGTATTGTGCAGACGTCTGGTGGATACACAGTTGATAGTCCTACTGAATAGACTGTAAGAATTTGTATTATGGCAAGAAAAAAGCAGCTAAGTAAAGAAAACGAGTGGCCATCATTACTTTAAGAAATGAAGGTCAGTCAGTCCGAAAAATTGGGAAAACTTTGAAAGTGTCCCCAAGTGCAGTGGCAAAAACTATCAAGCGCTACAAAGAAACTGGCTCACATGAGGACCGCCCCAGGAAAGGAAGACCAAGAGTCACCTCTGCTTCTGAGGATAAGTTTATCTGAGTCAACAGCGTCAGAAATCGCAGGTTAACAGCAGTTCAGATTAGAGACCAGGTCAATGCCACACAGAGTTCTAGCAGCAGACACATCTCTACAACAACTATTAAGAGTAGACTTTGAGCAGCAGGCCTTCATGGTAAAATAGCTGCTAGGAAACCACTGCTAAGGACAGGCAAAGAAAAATACAGAAAAATCTTTAAGTGGGAAGGTGTGTCCAAACTTTTTGTCTGTACTGTGTATATATATACATATATATATATATATATATACTAGCTATTGAACCCGTTCTACGCCCGGGTGGCGAGCATTTATATTGGTATATGGTCTCCATCCTGGTATGTGCTGCTCCATCCTGCGCCCCCATCCTGTCATGTGCTGCTCCCATCCTGCGCCCCCGTTCTGTCATGTGCTGCTCCCATCCTGCGCCTCCATTCTGTCATTTGCTGCTCCCATCCTGTCATTTGCTGCTCCCATCCTGCGCCCGTTCTGTCATTTGCTGCTCCCATCCTGCGTCCCCGTTCTGTCATTTGCTGCTGCCATCCTGCGCCCGTTCTGTCATGTGCTGCTGCCATCCTGCGCCCGTTCTGTCATGTGCTGCTGCCATCCTGCGCCCGTTCTGTCATGTGCTGCGGCCATCCTGCGCCCGTTCTGTCATGTGCTGCTGCCATCCTGCGCCCGTTCTGTCATGTGCTGCTGCCATCCTGCGCCCGTTCTGTCATGTGCTGCTGCCATCCTGCGCCCGTTCTGTCATGTGCTGCTGCCATCCTGCGCCCCCGTTCTGTCATGTGCTGCTCCCATCCTGCGCCTCCATTCTGTCATTTGCTGCTCCCATCCTGTCATTTGCTTCTCCCATCCTGCGCCCGTTCTGTCATTTGCTGCTCCCATCCTGCGTCCCCGTTCTGTCATTTGCTGCTGCCATCCTGCGCCCGTTCTGTCATGTGCTGCTGCCATCCTGCGCCCGTTCTGTCATGTGCTGCTGCCATCCTGCGCCCGTTCTGTCATGTGCTGCTGCCATCCTGCGCCCGTTCTGTCATGTGCTGCTGCCATCCTGCGCCCGTTCTGTCATGTGCTGCTGCCATCCTGCGCCCGTTCTGTCATGTGCTGCTGCCATCCTGCGCCCGTTCTGTCATGTGCTGTTGCCATCCTGCGCCCGTTCTGTCATGTGCTGCGGCCATCCTGCGCCCGTTCTGTCATGTGCTGCTGCCATCCTGCGCCCGTTCTGTCATGTGCTGCTGCCATCCTGCGCCCGTTCTGTCATGTGCTGCTGCCATCCTGCGCCCGTACTGTCATGTGCTGCTGCCATCCTGCGCCCGTTCTGTCATGTGCTGCTGCCATCCTGCGCCCGTTCTGTCATGTGCTGCGGCCATCCTGCGCCCGTTCTGTCATGTGCTGCTGCCATCCTGCGCCCGTTCTGTCATGTGCTGCTGCCATCCTGCGCCCGTTCTGTCATGTGCTGCTGCCATCCTGCGCCCGTTCTGTCATGTGCTGCGGCCATCCTGCGCCCGTTCTTGTTATGTTTGCTAATGACAGGTGTTATGAAGGCAATCCAGAAACACAGTGTGCTTAGCGATCAGAGCGCACACAGTGATCTGACAAATACCCAAAAATACAAGAACGAGCTCTGAGACGTGGAAACTCTGTAGACTGCACACCTGATCCTATCCTAAACACAACTAAAAGCGGCTGTGGATTCCGCCTAACAACTACCTAGGCAACTCGGCACAGCCTAAGAAACTAGCTAGCCTGAAGATAGAAAAATAGGCCTGACTTGCCCCAGAGAAATTCCCCAAAGGAAAAGGCAGCCCCCCACATATAATGACTGTGAGTAAGATGAAAAGACAAAACGTAGGGATGAAATAGATTCAGCAAAGTGGGGCCCGATATTCTAGGACAGAGCGAGGACAGTAAAGCGAACTTTGCAGTCTACAAAAAACCCTAAAGCAAAACCACGCAAAGGGGGCAAAAAAACCCCACCGTGCCAAACTAACGGCACGGCGGTACACCCTTTGCGTCTCAGAGCTTCCAGCAAAACAAAAGACAAGCTGGACAGAAAAAAGCAACAAAAAAGCAAAAAGCACTTAGCTATACAGAGCAGCAGGTCACAGGAACAATCAGGAGAAGCTCAGATCCAACACTGAAACATTGACAAGGAGCAAGGATAGCAGCATCAGGCGGAGTTAAGTAATGAAGCAGTTAACGAGCTCACCAGAACACCTGAGGGAGGAAGCTCAGAAGCTGCAGTACCACTTGTGACCACAGGAGTGAATTCAGCCACAGAATTCACAACACGTTCTGTCATGTGCTGCTGCCATCCTGCGCCCGTTCTGTCATGTGCTGCTGCCATCCTGCGCCCGTTCTGTCATGTGCTGCTGCCATCCTGCGCCACCATTGTATTATATGCCCCCCGCTCCAGTGTGTATGCCCCCGAATGCTGCTGCCATATAAAAAAAAAAATAAATACCATACTCACCTATCGTCCGGCTCCACTGCAGGTATGTCTTCAAGAAAATGGCGCCGGAAAGCGGGGACTGCGCAGGCGCCGATTCCGGCAGCAGGTATCGGCGCCTGCGCAGTCCGCGCTTTCCGGTGCCATTTTCTTGAATACACACCTGCAGTGGAGCCGGAGTGTGTCTTCAAGAAAATGGCGCCGGAAAGCGCGGACTGCGCAGGCGCCGATTCCGGCAGCAGGAATCGGCGCCTGCGCAGTCCGCGCCCTCCGGAGCCGGGAGCAGAGGAGCCGGGAGACGGAGCCGCAAGCAGCGCTGGAACCGGGAAAGGTGAGTATACTTACCCTCCCTCCTGGCGGTCCCTGACTCTCCGGTGGAGATCGCGGTATGCGTTCAGTGCTTACGCATACCGCGATCTCCCGGGAGCGTCGCTCTGTGAGGCCCAGACTGCGCCGGCGCTTGCGCTTGCGCAGTCTATAGAGGCTTCGGACAGAGTGACGCTCCCAGCGTTATATTATAGATTCATATTCTCATTTTGTACATTTTAAAAATTACAAAAAGTAAAGTGGGCAGTTGCAAAGGTTTGGGCAGCCTGCATGGTTAGTACCTAGTAACACCCCTTTTGAAAGTATCACAGCTTCTAAACGCTTTTTGTAGCCAGAAACAGTCTTTCAATTCTTGTTTGGTGTGATTTTTATCCATTATTCCTTGGAAAATTCTTCCAGCTCTGAGATTCCTGAGTCATCTTGCATGCACTGCTATTTTGAGGTCTAGCCACAGATTTTCAATGATGTTCAGATCAGGGGACTGTGAGGGTCATTGTAAAACCTTCAGCTTGTGCCTTTTGAGCTAGTCTATTGTGGATTTTGACTTGTGTTTAGGATCATTATCCTTTTGTAGAAGCCATCCTCTTTTCAGCTTCAGCTTTTTTTTTTACAGATGGTGTTCAGTGAAGAGCGAATTTACTCGTTACTCGAGATTTCTCGAGCATGTTCGGGGGTCCTCCAAGTAATTTTTAGTGCTCGGAGATTTAGTTTTTCTTGCCGCAGCTGAATGATTTACATCTGTTAGCCAGCATAAGAACATGTGGGGGTTGCTTGGTTGCTCGGGAATCCCCACATGTACTTATGCTGGCTAACAGATGTAAATCATTTAGTTGCGGCAAGAAAAACTAAATCTCCGAGCACTAAAAAATACTCGGAGGACCCCTGAGCGTGCTCGAGAAATGTCGAGTAACGAGTATATTCGCTCATCACTAATGGTGTTATGTTTGCATCAAGAATTTGTTGACATTTCATTGAATCCATTCTTCCCTCTACCCGTGCAGCATTCCCCGTGCCATTGGTTGCAACACAACTCCAAAGCATGATTGATCTACACCATGCTTAATAATTAGCAAGGTGTTCTTTTCCTGAAATTCTGTGCCCTTTTTTATCCACATATACGTTTGATAATTGTGACCAAAGAGTTCTATTTTAACCTCATTGGTCCACAGGACTTGTTTCCAAAATGCATCAGGCTTGTTTAGATGTTCTTTTTGCATACTTCTGTTGATGAATTTTATGGTGAGGAGAGGTTTTCTTCTGATGACTCTTCCATGAAGGCTATATTTGTGCACATGTCTCTGAACAGTAGAACAATGTACGGCAAATCTTTCTGAAGGTCTTTTGCAGTCAAGTGGGGGTTCTGAATTACCTCTCTAGCAATCCTATGAGCAGCTCTCACAGAACTTTTGCTTGATCTTCCAAACCTGATCTTGACTTTCACTAGTCTGATTAACTGCAATTTTTTAATTGCATTTCGAACTGAGGAAAGGGTAACTTGAAAATGCTTTGCTATCTTCTTATAGCCTTCTCCTGCTCTGTGGGACTCCACCACTTTCAGAGTGCTAGGTAGCTCCTTAGAAGAACCCATGGCTGTTTCTTTGGAACAAGGTTAGAGGAGACTGGGTTTTTATAAAGTTGGGAAATTTGCATCACCTATTTCCTAATGATGATAGTGAACAAGCCATAACCGAAACAGGCAAATTACGGTCTGAAATCTTGGTCAAAGTTATCTGGGCACACAAAGGTCTCCAATGGTGCCCAAACTTGCATATGCCCATTTTCCTTTTTGTAAGTTTTAAAATGTAAAAGATGAAAAGAAACATATATAAATATATATATAGTTTTGCCCAAATACAAAGGAAATGTGTCATCTCTAACTTTAGCCCTTTTAGAGATCATTTCATCTTCAACTTGCTTGCCTGTTCACAATAATAGTCATTTTTACCAGGCCGCCCAAACTTTATATGTCACTGTACTTACCATGGCTACTTTTCTATAAATGAGCTCTATCATAGTAAGAAAATGTATATCAGTTATTTTGTTCTCCTGGACCTATTGAACCCTGAATGAACAAAATATTATGGTGCATCATAGCAATATATCATAACATTGGATAATAAGAATATCCCTTGAAATCTTACAAATTTTGTGTGTCAAGTCATTCCGTAACTGAAGTGAGCCAAAATTGATTTATTATATGCAATTTCCTAATACTATATGTAAACTGCTTTGAATTATGTATGTCATTATACACACATATATAGTTGTACGTATTTTTTTTTTATTTTTCAGAAATTATGATTGCAGCAAAATGACAGTATTTTTTTTAAGGCAACTTGCATACAGTATTTTTTTTAAGTAAGATGAACTTTCTCTTTCTACCACAAGATGGAAATCTATGCATTGCAAAAAGTCCATTACTATGTTTTAGAAATAATAATAATGGTAGCAATAAAAAATGATTTTGTACTGATTTTACCAGATTGCAAAGTCTTCAGTATTATTTTCTTAAAGGGGTTTTCCACTTTTAGAACAGTGGATACAAACCTATCATATAGTAGTAAAAAAAACAAATACAAATAACACTCACTCTCACGCTGACCAGTACCAGTTCCCCTCCGCTCCGGTCTCGTGATGTCACATCAATAAATCATATACGGTAATCTCTGCTACCAATCACAGATCTCAGCGTCTCCACTGATGTAGTCAGCTAGAGACACAGAGCTCAATGATTGGGGGTCCCTTTTTCTAAAAGTGGAAACTTCTTTTAAGGTTTCAACTTAAGTTTCATTCATACATGAGTTTTATGGGTTTTTGTTGCTATTTTTTATTAACACATTTGTATTTCTTGTGTCTTTCTTTCCTATAAATAAGCTTATGGGAAAAAACATTACAAAAAGGCCATACCCAGAAAATCTGGTAGTTGAAAAAAGCCTAAAATACAACATATAAGTAGTGTTAGGGGTCGAGTTCCCGCCTCTGCACAGGGGGAATCTCGGGCCATCTCCGCTGTGGTCTCCCATTCTTCTCCTGCCGCAGTGGAGTCTGCTCAGCGGAGACGTCAGTTCCAGCATCTTGCTCAGTCCCACTCTGTACAAAGAGTTACTGCTGCTTTTCCTGCTTCTGCCATTGAAGCCAGTGCTGGGCAGCGGCGAGCAGACGCTTCTGGGATTAAGTCCTGCTTTTCTCGTTCCGAGCATGCCCAGAGTAAGATCTCTCAGTGGAGATTGAGGGTCACATGGTCAGATACTGCAGCTAAGTCCATTGGTCCTTTCAGGAAGGTCCTGTAGGTACTCTGGCTTTGTGGTAGCCTCTCATTGGTCCTTCTAGGAAGGTCCTGCACGTGCTGCAACTATTTAAGACTCGCATGGCCGCACGGCCATGCGCTGGTATTGTTCCATGTTATGTGCTTTGCGCCAGTGTGGTCACGTAAGAGTGTGTTCAGGGACCCGGCTGAAATAAGCCCCTAGAATGCTGGCACCTCCGGTGAGGAGTTTGTGTGTGTATGTATTCAGGGACCTGGCTGAAATAAGCCCCTAGAATGCTGGCACCTCCGGCGAGGAGTTTTTTGTGCATGCGTGACCACTGACTGCTCTTTGTTTGGGCAGTTAGCCTGTGCCTCTGTAAAGTCTAACAGGGCACAGTGCTTTGCTATCACGGCTACTCGGTGAATTAACTGACTTAGTCTATACCACCATATAGTGTCGCCGTTTGCTAGCAGCAGGTTCTCCTGCACGGTGGACCCCAGGCTGTGAACGCACCAATAACAATAAAAACATCTATATTTACTCGGTGCATTCCGCTAGCCCTAACAAGTAGTGATGATAGTAAAGTTCAGGGTCCATACTGAACACCTACTGACCCCGAACACAGCCTTTTTCAGGAAGTCCTGTTAGGGTTCGGCACCGACCCCGAACATCGGGTGTTTCCCACACTGTCATCTGCATGACAGCACGAGAAACACAGGCTGCTCTGATCGGTGGCAAGATCAGTACCGCCAGTCAGAGCACCAGCAGCTGTGACGGGGGGTAAGTAGTATACCTCCAGTCACAGAGGCGTCGACTGATGAGCAATTACAATTCCCATCAGCCTACGCCTGTTACCGCTGATAACAGCGAGAGCAGGCATTGCTGATTGGAGTATTCTGCTAACAACGGTGCTATAAATAAATAAATCATAAAAAATGACCTGGGGACCTTTCTATTTTTGATAATCAACATGGCAAAACTGACAGCTGTAAAAATAGAAAGACCCTACCTAATTTTTGTTAACTTGATTTATGTATAGCGGCCAATGAATACTCCCATCAGCCGCGTCTGCTTTCACTGTTATTAGCAGCAGCAGGCATGGGCTGCTGAAAGTAGTACTCTCATCAGCCAATGCCTCTGTGACCGGAGGTAAACATTTCATCTGACAGCCTTGGGAACCGCAGCTCTCTGACCACCGGTAATGATCTTACCGCCGATCAGAGGCAATGTTTGCCATGCTGTCATGCAGAGGACAGCACTGCAAACAATGGATGTTCAGGCCCCCCATTCATCTGAAGAGGGTCCGGGTTTGGGATAGGGTACTGTTCTTGTACCACCAAACCAAACTTTTTTTTAACTGTTCAACCCAAACATCCAGGGGTTTGCTCATCACTTCACATAAGTCAATAAAAAGGCGTTGTTTGCATTATGTTTCCTATGTCCTTATTGACTTCCTCTAATATCAAGCTGTAATGTTTTTTTGCTGCAATAAAAAAAAAAAAAAAAAACAACAAAGCAAAAGAGTAAGGAAAAAAATTATGGAAAAATTGCTGCATTTTTCTAAAAAAATATTTGTGAAACCATCATTGCTCTGCAGGACAGAGCAGACCTTTATTTTTCCCATTTCCTTTCATAAGGCAATGCTAAAGGTAGGTTATCTTGGAAGCACACATTTTAAAAGTGGTAAATAAATGTAACATTTATAGACTATTTCCCATTTCTGGGACCTTCATCTTACTCAAGAAGGTAGTTGAGTGACCCCTCAGCCGCCCTATAGAATCAGGGTCATGCTGAGCTTTCAGAATTGTGAATGACAGTCCAGCCTCCAATCAGTGCAGGGGCGTGCTGGGTTTCATCCAGATGTCTCCCCTCCTAGGTGATTATCTGGCTATTTAGTTGGCTGTCAGTGTCTGATTATTGTCAGTCGTAGCTTTAGCTCAGTGGTGTGTGTGTGCCATGTTTTCCAGTGATTTGTTTCTGATTTTTTGCTGCCTAACCTTGCTTTTGACCATCTGTTTGCCTAGCCCCTTTGTCTCCATTACTTTCCTGGAATTCTGATATCGGACTGTGACCTGACTATGCCTTTGACTTATCCCTCTGTTTATGATGAGCTCTCTTGGAATCTGACCACAGACCTCTTGAGTACCCTTTCTCATGGCTTGTCCATGGCTTGGCTTGAGTGACTCAGTATTACATTTGTTATTTAGCGTCACAGTAGTCCAACGTGCTGCTTTACGAATAGTGGGTCTGTTTACACATAAATGACTTTCCCCATTCATCTCAGTTGTAAGTTGTAGAGCATTCGTCTATCAAACATTCATGGCATATGCTCTTGATATGCTATAAATGTAATAAATGGAAATAGCGGTTTACAGCCCTTCTTTCAGAATATTGCATGTTTTTTTTTTGTTTTTTTTGGGGGGGGAGTAAAAACAGCTATGACTAGATGAAATATGAGAATGGCTACCTACCAGGGTAGAAGAATTTATCAGCTGTGTTTTTAAAATGAATTTTCTCTTTTTGTCTTGTTTCAAACATGCTTTTTTGGCATCAAATTCGTCAAAAAGGTACACATGGGTTGATGAATTTTGAATAAAATAAAAAATGCAATTTTTAATGTCTTTTTAGAGTAAACAGTGTCATGATTCTTTAAAATATTGCATGTTAATCTTCAACTTCACAAAAGCAAAATCAGACCCCAGAAAAATATTGGAATGGAGTACAACTGCACCAAATGTTTGCAACATTTTTAAAAAAACAATATCAAAACAAAACAAAAAATTAAAGAAAAATTAGAATCTACGACATCTTTACAAGGAAAACAAAACAAGATAAAAAGAGATGAACCAAGTAAAGTTACCTTGAAGGCTTAAATTGAATAGTGAATAAAGTGCAAACATAAAAATCGCTATCTATCACCATAGAAAAGGCACAAAGACAACAAAGAATCAAGCCAATAGTGTTTTTAATGTTTTGCAAGTCAGTACCATTTTTATTAAAATGCTGCACGCATGATATAATATAGCTTTTTTCTCCCCTCGAAAACACCAGGATAAACTTACACTAAATAAAAAATTCCACTAAAAATGCATATAGAAAATACCTATAAAATGTTCTTAATATGCACAAAAAATATCAATTTCCCAATATACTTTCTCACTTCTCGTCAATTCTCACCATAGTTTAGATTTTCTACCTTACCCGATTACATTACCAATAGTGGTAATGTCAATTTAGGTGGCTTTTTGTTCCACCCCCAGGGCTACCCCAATCCCAATCAGAAAAATGAGTTTTGGTGGAGTTTTAATAAACAACTCACCTTTTCAGCCTGGACACCAGAAATTTAGCTGGGAAAGGGCAGTTTCAATTATGGGACAAGGCTTAACATTCTTTATTTTTTCCGAAATTAGGGCAGAGTAGGGTTAAGGCTACTGGGTGGAGGCTCCTGCTTCAGACAGATGTCTTGTAACCATACTTGTGATAATGAGAACAAGAGGAACATGATTAATATCCTGTGGCCCATACAGAATATTCATTTATATATTTCTCAATTTTAATTGTAATATGAGATGAGATATGTGAAGAAAAAGAAAATTAAAAGGAAAGAGGAAGTGCTGGGGTGTTTTGTGAACATTTTATGTTTAGTTAGTAATTGTCACATCTCTTCAAAGATCTGCTCCAGTGATATCTACTTAAGTTGCCAGGCACCACCACATTCACTCTGCGGGCAGCACTGGGGATTGAAGAAATGTTATAGCCAGTATCTCTGGACGGTAGAGACGCTGTCCAGCCAGGAATTAGACTAGGTGTTTTGTTGTCCAGCAGTCAAGCAGGTGTAATCATCTTCCTGCTGTTGCCAGTGTAACAGAACCACATCTTATTTAAACTCCCAGCATTCTGCTGAAGTTGCCAGATATTGTGCATGGAAACTCTCTGAGCTCTGGTGTTCTGTATGTATTCTGAATCCTGATATGGACCCAGCTTGAACCCTGACTTCATCTGCATCTGTTATTCTCTACTATCCAGACCTAGACTTGTTTGAAAACGTTCTGACTGACCTGGTGTCTGACCCAGGCTATCCCTCAGATTTTGGCTTTGAATTTCGACGTCTGTTCTTGTTCCATCACTCTAGATACTAACCCAACTCTTGCCTTTGGCTCGCTCATCTGGCCAGCAGCCACTTTGTGGAAGCAATCTAGGGGAACCCGTTGAAGTGCAGTTGCCTGTACAAGGGTTAGGCCAGGGTCATACTTGCAAGTGCAATGCAAGAAACTTGCGTGAGTCTCTTGCCTCAATGCCCGACACTGCGGCTGGCACTTGGGACTGGAGCATTCAGCTGCATAGAAATACAAGCAGCCGCACGCTCCGGACCCGAAGGCCGGTGGCAGTGCCGGGTATTAATGCGAGAGACTCGCGCAAGTTTCTCCCATTGCACTCGCAAGTGTGACCCCGGCCTTATATTGTGAATGCTGAGGTTTTCTCTGATGGAGTGGCTAAAGGTACCGTCACATTTAGCGACGCTGCAGCGATCTAGACAACGATGTCGATCGCTGCAGCATCGCTGTGTGGTCGCCGGAGAGCTGTCACACAGACAGCTCTCCAGCGACCAACGATGCCGAAGTCCCCTGGTAACCAGGGTAAACATCGGGTTACTAAGCGCAGGGCCGCGCTTAGTAACCCGATGTTGACCCTGGTTACCAGCGTAAACGTAAAAAAAAACCAAACACTACATACTTACATTCCGGTGTCTGTCCCCCGGCACTGTGCTTCTCTGCACTGACTGTGAGCGCCGGCCGGAAAGCAGAGCACAGCGGTGACGTCACCGGGGCACGGTTGTAATGACCAGAGGTCCGAATAAGATCCAGTGAGTCACAAACCAAGACCAAGGCAGAAATCTCCAACGGTATTTACTCAAAAGCAAAATAATAAAGGTGATATGGAGAATATTAAGGCAGATGCACCCCAAAGATACACTAGCTCAGCAGCAGCTGAAATCACTGTGCCACTCCAAGGTCTCCTGAGAACTGTATACTACAACAGACTAGTAAGAAATTTACCTAACAGGGCAACTAAAAAACAGGAAACAAGTGTAAATTGAATGTAGTGTTATCAAGGGAGCCCCTGGAACGGCACACTGAGTATAACTTACACAACTCTAATATAAGATACACCTCTAAAGTAACAATTAAACACTCAGAGCAGAGATACCTGGGTATCTATAACTATGGTACCGTATCCTGAGATGGATTTCCTCTCAGGCAGGAATCCGCACAGGCTGCAGCCAGTCCATATCTTCAGCGCCAATAAGTTACAGCAAGCTCCTCTTGTCTTGTCGGCCGATGCCGAGCCCAAACGCCGGGGACTTAGTTAGTGGTCTCACGATGTTGTCTCTGCTTCTGTAGCTCCTAGGAATGCTTCCACGACAACCCGTCCGTCTCTGTATCAGCAGTCTGCCCAGACTTGTTTCTCCACTCAACGCACAGGGAATCCACAGACTTCCAAATACGTACTGGGTTTTTAGTAAAGTCTCAGTCTTTTCTTAGATAAAGGGTTAGCTCTTCTCCAGGAAACGTTAGCAACAAAAGTCTCTCAAAAGCTTCTTTTCCTCTAAACACAGTCGCAGTAAATCCACACACAGTCTCTTTTTAAGATATCACAGCAGCTTCTGCCTTTTCTTCCCGCCTTTCTCTCTCAGCTCTCACTTCCTTGTTTCACTTGACACACAAGACACCAGACCCCACCCCCCAGCACACATTGTCTCCGGGAGTTTTGCAGGGTCTGTCCTCTGCTGCAGCAGGCAAAAACCACAGGGTCCTAGTACCCTCTCAGTGGGACTACAGTTCACTCTCTTACACGGTGACGTTCCGGGGGACAAACACCGGAATGTAAGTATGTAGTATTTGGTTTTTTTACGTTTACGCTGGTAACCAGGGTAAACATCGGGTTACTAAGCGTGGCCCTGCGCTTAGTAACCCGATGTTTACCCTGGTTACCAGTGAAGACATCGCTGAATCGGCGTTACACACGCCGATTCAGCGATGTCTGCAGGAATCCAGCGACGAAATAAAGTTCTGGACTTTCTGCTCCGACCAACGATGGCACAGCAGGATCCTGATCGCTGCTGCCTGTCAAACTCAACAATATCGCTAGCCAGGACGCTGCAACGTCACGGATCGCTAGCGATATCGTTCAGTGTGAAGGTACCTTTAGGCCATGCCTGTTTAAGGATTAAGGAAGCCTTTTTGAGCTAACGGGCTCTAAGTGAATTTACAATAATTGAATTTTTATGCACAGCCATTTTGTATGTAAAGAAATCAGAGTTTAAATGATCAAAAAAATAGATAAATAAAAATAAACCAAACTAGTTTTGTAGGTAAGAAAGAAGGAAAGGACAAATAGAAGAAGTGTGACTTCAGGATCAGGTTACACAAGTTTTTTTTTGAGGAATATAATCATCAGTAGATTTGCATAAGAGCAAAACAGTAGGAGATATTTAATCAGAACCACCTGCAAGGCTACTTCAATTTTTTCAAAATGCATTAGAGCAATAAAAAATTCAGAGTAAAGTTAGACATGTCCATTAATAAGTAGCTGGGAAATTCCACTTATCTGTTTCCTTGTTGGCTTGAAATCGTTAATTAAAGGCAATATATATGCTCATAAGCATAACACCTCATACTTTCCTATCTATTTCCTCTTTTTCAGCTTTCAGATCTGCTTAGTCAACTGGAAAATATTGCCTGAAATTTCAGAAGAGAAAAATTGATCCAAATAGATAGTTTAGGATAAAAATGGTAGGAATGAGGGCATGGCAATAGTTATAGAGTACAGCTATTCAGGGTTGTCAACTTTTTTCTGTGCAGCTTACCAAAAAGTCATGGTCAAGCAATATTTTTAACATACACATAGGAAAACCAAAATAATGAATTATTATTCTGAGGGATGCATGTCTGTATCCTATAATTATGATATGAAGACATCAACTGCATTCACTGTAAACTGAAAAATGATGAATTACAGTCAAAATAACCTGCATACATTTTTTCAACTTCAAAAACATTTTGTGGACAGGTCAAAAAAGTGTCCTACTTTTACGGACTATCCTGGAATTTCTGGACGGGTGGCAACCCTGTATCTATTATATAGAAATAATTTACACATAATGCATTTTATTTTTAAATAAGTTCTATTAGTTATCTTGTACTAATTACTTATCTTCCATTGTCCCTTCTGAGTAAGGCTAATTGCACACATCCATAGTAGCCGAGATGGACTGTTTTTTTTTTTTCAGTTGTCATGCCGGTTGCACCCTAGTGGCATCAGTTTTTTTCTCGTGTTTTTTTTTTCACGGAAACAGGTAGACTGTCTGAACTTTTCTGACCTATTGACTCTTGGACACTTTATACGGATGTGTGAATACAGCCTAAGTGCTACCCAATTTTTTATGAAACAGCACATAGACACCTTGACTTAAATGGATCTATTTGGACATCTGTTAAAATGACGGTTTTGAGAATGTGATCCATGAAATTCTAATCATGTCCTATTCTGATCTGATTTTGAGGACCAGAGTAGGACATTATCATTTGGGCCATTTGATAAACACTGGTGCTGAGGACGCTCGTGCTACGACAGTCTTACTAGAAGGCGCTGAATTCATTAAGAGGCTTGTGCCGTTATTAAATTCAGCTCTTCTTCTCAGTGTTGTACGTCACTGCGCACCGCGACAGAAATGCTCTTCTAATCAAAGACTGTAGTAACATTTTTGCCTTCAAAATGCTGGCACTTTTGATGCATCTGACAGGCAGGCATGATCATGCTCCACCCTGCCCTGGCTTTTCCCAAGCTCTGGCCATTTTGGTGGATCTGATTCAAACTACCGTGAAAATGCCAAAAGTTGCAAAATTTTTGTACAACTTCCCATTGTGCAAACATTTTTCAAAGCCTTTACGCCATTTTTCTGGTATTCAAGCTTTGATGAATAGGCTCCAATGGGTCTGTGTGCTGTTTGATTAAAACAGGGGTCCCCAACTCCAGGCCTCGAGGGCCGCCAACAGTGCAGGTTTTCAGGATTTCTTTAGTATTGCATCAGTGGTAATGTGATCATCTGCACAGGTGATGATTCCAACCCCTGTGCAATACTAAGGAAATCCTGAAAACCTGCACTGTTGGCGGCCCTCGAGGCCTGGAGTTGGGGACCACTGGATTATAAAATCAGGCAGCGCACCAACACTTGATATGGATGTGTGAATGCAGCCTTCCCAATGGATCAGTTAAAAATGAATAACACTAGGTTAGAAACTGGGTCTTCCTTGTTCCTACCATCTAAAAACGATAATAAATAACATTTCCCTCGTGTCTGCTTTACATCAGCACCATTTGTAAAACGACCTTTCATTTTGTTAGCATTTTAGGAGGTTTAAAAATGTAGCAGTAATTTTTCATTTTTTTTCAAGGAAATTGATAAAACTTATTTTTTTAGGGACCTATCCAGGTTCGTAGTGACTTTGGGGGTCCTATATACTGGAAACCCCCAAAAACAGCACCCCCTGACATATTGAAAACTGCTGTCAGGTAGTTTATTAACCATTTAGGTGCCTTTTCGGGAATTAATGCAATGTGACATGACAGAAATGAAAAAGTATATTTTTACCACCTAAATGTCGCTAACTTCTGAACAGGCCACTAGGGCCGTCAGACTCTAAGGCCTCTATTTGGCCGTGAATGGCCATGGCAAACATCAGGACCACACAATCATGATCTCAGGGCGCCAATGGGGATAAAGAGGGAGTCCCACACTCTGTTAACCATTTATATGATGCAGTCACTATTGACAGCAGCATTTAAGGGGTTAAACAGATATGGACAGTGCCAACACTGATCATGGCTAATGCAGCAACTCTCAGCTATACTGTCCAGCCGTCAGCTGCTGGATTGTCGCCCGTCGGGGGATTTTAGTCTCATATCGCAGGTCAGTAAAATGACTTATTAGTGGTCATTAAGGGGTTAGAGGCTTGAGCTGTTTTTTACTCATTGTCTCTGTCCTTTCCTTGTAGTTTTCTTTGCATTGTGACTGCTAGGACCTTCCATATCTGTTGTGTGAATGGAACATTAGAGCCCATTGGACCTCACCCTACAAAGGTATATGAAAAAAGATCTTGTATATGGAGAAAGGTAAGAATATGCTAGACTTAAAGGGTTATTTGCATCTTTGCTGAATGGTTGGGGTGTGAACACTGTGACCCCCATAGATACCAAGAATGTGGCCCTGGAATGCCCTGTCTGAACTGAGTGGTAGCCAGGCGTGCACACTACCTCTCCATTCATTCTTTATTGGTCTCCTGGCGTACTCAGCCACTGCACCAGTCAGAAAGGGGTATTGTTAGTTGCGGGCTCAGCAGTCAGATCCCCTTCAGCAAGCAAAATAACTTCTAAAGAGGAGAATAATCTTTTAATGCGTCATATATCTTTTCAAGGTGAAAGCAAAGAACGTTGTATAGTAATTGTTCAAAATGGTTGCCAGTTGTAGATATCTATGAAAGGTTGGATCCCAAGAGCAGGAACATCACTACAATAGGTGCTGTGGTTACAATCACACTTACGCCCTGGAACTTAATAGCCCCCAAAAGTCTCTTTGGCCTATATGAAAAGACCAATACTATTAAAGACGTGCAATAATTAGGGTCTCCCTTGGATCTTTTGCATTGGGGCTCAGGAGCTTCAAGTTACGCCACTGCCCAGCAGACTACAATGACTTATCAGGGGTCCACTGGTGTTCTGCCATTTTGATCTTGCTAATCTCTATATACGTTTTGGCAAAACTGCCATTGTAGCCTTTTACGCAAGTATGAACATGGCCTTTGAGATCTGTCAAATGAAAAAATAAGTACAGGGCCTTGGAACATTTAATTGTAGATGTCGATTTTCTGATGACAGAGATATAGCTGCTCGATTGTTCCAGCTGCAATATGACCAGAGACCACACGAAAACTATTTAACAAAAATACTGTGAAGTGAAATGATGGTTCCAAGTTTAATCCTATGACCTCATCTACATCTCAGGCGAAGATGAAGGGGCAAAGTAATTGGTTTAAATTACAGCTTGCCAGCGCAATCATTTTATGTTTAATTCTGTAAATGTATTTCTACCCTTCCGCTTGCTTTTATGAGCAGAAGCTGTTTGATGGCAGGATGACAACATAATAGTTCCCAAATAAATAAAATTAATGTAAAAGAAGAATGCAATTACACATCAAATATGGATTTTAAATTGTCATTTTCTATATTAACTCACTTGTAATCAGGTTAATATACCACTGGGGACAGTTTGCCCCTGAATATTACTGCCAATGGATATGACTAAAATGAGATGAATCCATCCAGTAGTCTTTGGCTCAAAAAAAGCTACCTCAACAGACTTGATGCTAGCCACTCTGTATAGCAGATTAGTGATTCGCGAGAATACTCGTTGCTCGGGTTTTCCAGAGCATGCTCCGGTGATCTCTGAGTATTTGTTAGTGCTTGGAAATTTAGTTTTGGTTGCCTCAGCTGCATGATTTACGGCTGCTGGACAGCCTGAATACATGTGGGAATTGCCTAACAAACAGACATTCCTCACAATTATTCAGCCTGTCTAGCAGCCGTAAATCATGCAGCTGCGGCGATGAAAACATTCTCCGAGCACTAACAAATATTCCGAGATCACTCGAGCTTGCTCGGGAAAACCGAGCAACGAGTATACTCGCTCATCACTATAGCAGATCCAAGAAGAACCTGGGGATTTACCCATTAACACCTACAGGGACCTGGATTTCCAATGGGGCCTCCTGAGTTGCATCAGCAGGGTGTTTGCTATCTGGAAGAGTGAGCCTGTGGCAAGGATGGTCAATCTGGCTTGGTCAATAACAGGTAGGACAAACCAAAGACAGAATCATGAGGCAAGAACATAGTAAGATAAATATCTGGGGTAAAATACAAGAAGGGATAATGGAAGAATCGTAGTCAGAGTCAAAAGCCGAGTCAGGTTCAGGAACTACACCAGAGCACAAGGAATAAACCAAGAAACAATTAGCAATTCACAGCAGGATATTGGGAGTTTAAATATGGTGTGGTACTGCTTCATTAGCCACAGCAGGGAGTTGAGTACTCCTGCTGAGCTGCAAAGTCAAACACACACTAGTTATGTATGATTGACTGGGTGGCACCGCAGGTAATGACCACACCAATATCTCTGGCTGGATAGAGCCACAACATCTACCCAGTCATCAGAGCCACTCACAGGTTGAATATGGTGATGTCTGGCAACAAAGCTTGATCTTGCGGGGCCTGGGTAAAGATTGAACAGGGGTATAATATAAATGGTGTTGGTGTCCTTCGGTATGGCTCTTTCCTCATGTGCAGGCATTGCAGGACCTTAGGTATCTATGGTTATGACAACTGTTATAGAGACAGTTAGTTTGCTGTATCCTTCGCTATGTCTCTTTCCTCATGTGCAGGGCATTGCAGGACCTTAGGTATCCATGGTTACGACTACTGTTATAGAGACAGTTAGTTAGCTGTATCTTTCACTATGTCTCTTTCCTCATGTGCAGGGCATTGCAGGATCTTAAGTATCTATGGTTATGACCACTGTTATAGTGACAGTTAGTTAGTTGTATGTTGTGAATTCTGTGGCAGAGCTCCCTCCTGTGGTCACAAGTGGTACTTCGGCTGATTCTCTCTGTGAGCTTCCGTTGGTGGAGGAAAGTGGTACTGCGGCTTCTGAGTTTCCTTCCTCAGGTGATGTGGTGAAGTCGTTAGGTGCTGCTCTATTTAACTCCACCTAGTGCTTTGATCCTGGCCTCCAGTCAATGTTCTAGTATTGGACCTGTTTCCTCCTGGATCGTTCCTGTGGCCTGCTGCTCTGCATAGCTAAGTTCCGCTTTGCTATTTTGTTTGCTGTTTTTTTCTGTCCAGCTTGTCTTTTTGTTTTTTCCTGCTTGCTGGAAGCTCTGGGACGCAGAGGGTGTACCTCCGTGCCGTTAGTTCGGTACGGAGGGTCTTTTTGCCTCCTTTGCGTGGTTTCTGTAGGGTTTTGTGTTGACCGCAAAGTTACCTTTCCTATCCTCGCTCTGTTCAGAAAGTCGGGCCTCACTTTGCTAAATCTATTTCATCTCTACGTTTGTCTTTTCATCTTAACTCACAGTCATTATATGTGGGGGCTGCCTTTTCCTTTGGGGTATTTCTCTAAGGCAAGGTAGGCTTATTTTCTATCTTCAGGCTAGCTAGTTTCTCAGGCTGTGCAGAGTTGCATAGGGAGCGTTAGGCGCAATCCACGGCTGCCTCTAAGTGTGGTTGGAGAGGATTAGGGATTGCGGTCAGCAGAGTTCCCACGTCTCAGAGCTCGTTCAATGTTTTTGGGTTATTGTCAGGTCACTGTATGTGCTCTGACCTCTATGTCCACTGTGGTACTGAATTACCTTATCATAACAGTACTGGAGGCCCAAAGTACTAATGATTCTCAATAGAGGGAAAAAAGAAGTTCTGAGACCATTTTTTTTTCTCTGCACTGTGTTTTGCCTTTTTTTTCCCCTAGACATTTGGGTGGTTCAGGACACAGGTGTAGCGATGGACATTAAAGGTCTGTCTTCATGTGTGGATCAGCTCACGGCAAGAGTACAAAATATTCAAGACTTTGTGGTTCAGAATTCTATGTTAGAACCGAGAATTCCTATTCCTGATTTGTTTTTTGGAGATAGAACTAAATTTCTGAGTTTCAAAAATAATTGTAAACTATTTCTGGCTTTGAAACCTCGCTCCTCTGGTGACCCAGTTCAACAAGTTAGGATCATTATTTCTTTTTTACGTGGCGACCCTCAGGACTGGGCATTTTCTCTTGCGTCAGGAGATCCTGCATTAAGTAATATCGATGCGTTTTTCCTGGCTCTCGGATTGCTGTACGATGAACCTAATTCAGTGGATCAGGCAGAGAAAAATTTGCTGGCTCTGTGTCAGGGTCAGGATGAGATAGAGGTATATTGTCAGAAATTTAGAAAGTGGTCCGTACTCACTCAATGGAATGAAGGTGCGCTCGCAGCTATTTTCAGAAAGGGTCTCTCTGAAGCCCTTAAGGATGTCATGGTGGGATTTCCTATGCCTGCTGGTCTGAATGAGTCTATGTCTTTGGCCATTCAGATCGGTCGACGCTTGCGTGAGCGTAAATCTGTGCACCATTTGGCGGTATTACCTGAACTTAAACCTGAGCCTATGCAGTGCGATAGGACTTTGACCAGAGTTGAACGGCAAGAACACAGACGTCTGAATGGGCTGTGTTTCTACTGTGGTGATTCCACTCATGCTATCTCTGATTGTCCTAAGCGCACTAAGCGGTTCGCTAGGTCTGCCACCATTGGTACGGTACAGTCAAAATTTCTTCTGTCCGTTACCTTGATCTGCTCTTTGTCATCGTATTCTGTCATGGCATTTGTGGATTCAGGCGCTGCCCTGAATTTGATGGACTTGGAGTATGCTAGGCGTTGTGGGTTTTTCTTGGAGCCCTTGCAGTGTCCTATTCCATTGAGAGGAATTGATGCTACGCCTTTGGCCAAGAATAAGCCTCAGTACTGGACCCAGCTGACCATGTGCATGGCTCCTGCACATCAGGAGGTTATTCGCTTTCTGGTGTTGCATAATGTGCATGATGTGGTCGTTTTGGGGTTGCCATGGCTACAAGTCCATAATCCAGTATTAGATTGGAAATCCATGTCTGTGTCCAGCTGGGGTTGTCAGGGGGTACATGGTGATGTCCCATTTCTGACTATTTCGTCATCCACCCCTTCTGAGGTTCCAGAGTTCTTGTCTGATTACCGGGATGTATTTGATGAGCCCAAGTCCGATACCCTACCTCCGCATAGGGATTGTGATTGTGCTATCGATTTGATTCCTGGTAGTAAATTCCCAAAAGGTTGACTGTTTAATTTATCTGTGCCTGAGCACGCCGCTATGCAGAGTTATGTGAAGGAGTCCTTGGAGAAGGGGCATATTCGCCCGTCATCGTCGCCATTAGGAGCAGGGTTCTTTTTTGTAGCCAAGAAGGATGGTTCGCTGAGACCTTGTATAGATTACCGCCTTCTAAATAAGATCACGGTTAAATTTCAGTACCCCTTGCCGTTGTTATCTGATTTGTTTGCTCGGATTAAGGGGGCTAGTTGGTTCACCAAGATAGATCTTCGTGGTGCGTATAATCTTGTGTGTATTAAGCGAGGCGATGAATGGAAAACTGCATTTAATACGCCCAAGGGCCATTTTGAGTATCTAGTAATGCCATTCGGACTTGCCAATGCTCCATCAGTGTTTCAGTCCTTTATGCATGACATCTTCCGAGAGTACCTGGATAAATTCCTGATTGTGTACTTGGATGACATTTTGATCTTCTCGGATGATTGGGAGTCTCATGTGAAGCAGGTCAGAACGGTGTTTCAGGTCCTGCGTGCTAATTCTTTGTTTGTGAAGGGATCAAAGTGTCTCTTTGGTGTTCAGAAGGTTTCATTTTTGGGGTTCATCTTTTCCCCTTCTACTATCGAGATGGACCCTGTTAAGGTCCAAGCCATTCATGATTGGACTCAGCCGACATCTCTGAAAAGTCTGCAAAAGTTCCTGGGCTTTGCTAATTTTTATCGTCGCTTCATCTGCAATTTTTCTAGTATTGCTAAACCATTGACCGATTTGACCAAGAAGGGTGCTGATGTGGTCATTTGGTCTTCTGCTGCTGTGAAGCTTTTCAAGAGTTGAAGCGTCGTTTTTCTTCTGCCCCTGTGTTGTGTCAACCAGATGTTTCGCTTCCATTCCAGGTCGAGGTTGATGCTTCTGAGATTGGAGCAGGGGCTGTTTTGTCGCAGAGAAGTTCTGATTGCTCGGTGATGAAACCATGCGCCTTCTTTTCCAGGAAGTTTTCGCCTGCTGAGCGAAATTATGATGTGGGCAATCGAGAGTTGCTGGCCATGAAGTGGGCATTCGAGGAGTGGCGTCATTGGCTTGAAGGAGCTAAGCATCGCGTGGTGGTCTTGACTGATCATAAGAACTTGACTTATCTCGAGTCTGCCAAGCGGTTGAATCCTAGACAGGCTCGTTGGTCGCTGTTTTTTGCCCGTTTTGACTTTGTGATTTCGTACCTTCCGGGTTCTAAAAATGTGAAGGCGGATGCTCTGTCTAGGAGTTTTGTGCCCGACTCTCCGGGTTTATCTGAGCCGGCGGGTATCCTCAAAGAGGGAGTAATTGTGTCTGCCATCTCCCCTGATTTGCGGCGGGTGCTGCAAAAATTTCAGGCTAATAAACCTGATCGTTGCCCAGCGGAGAAACTGTTTGTCCCTGATAGGTGGACGAATAAAGTTATCTCTGAGGTTCATTGTTCGGTGTTGGCTGGTCATCCTGGAATCTTTGGTACCAGAGAGTTAGTGGCTAGATCCTTTTGGTGGCCATCTCTGTCGCGGGATGTGCGTTCTTTTGTGCAGTCCTGTGGGATTTGTGCTCGGGCTAAGCCCTGCTGTTCTCGTGCCAGTGGGTTGCTTTTGCCCTTGCCGGTCCCGAAGAGGCCTTGGACACATATCTCTATGGATTTTATTTCAGATCTTCCCGTCTCTCAAAAGATGCCAGTCATTTGGGTGGTCTGTGATCGCTTCTCTAAGATGGTCCATTTGGTACCCTTGTCTAAATTACCTTCCTCCTCTGATTTGGTGCCATTGTTCTTCCAGCATGTGGTTCGTTTACATTGCATTCCAGAGAATATCGTTTCTGACAGAGGTTCCCAGTTTGTTTCGAGGTTTTGGCCAGCCTTTTGTGGTAGGATGGGCATTGACTTGTCTTTTTCCTCGGCTTTCCATCCTCAGACTAATGGCCAGACCGAACGAACCAATCAGACCTTGGAAACATATCTGAGATGCTTTGTTTCTGCTGATCAGAATGACTGGGTGTCCTTTTTGCCTTTGGCTGAGTTCGCCCTTAATAATCGGGCCAGCTCGGCTACCTTGGTTTCGCCGTTTTTCTGCAACTCTGGTTTCCATCCTCGTTTCTCTTCAGGGCAGGTTGAGTCTTCGGACTGTCCTGGTGTGGATACTGTGGTGGACAGGTTGCAGCAGATTTGGACTCATGTAGTGGACAATTTGACCTTGTCCCAGGAGAAGGCTCAACGTTTCGCTAATCGCAGACGCTGTGTGGGTCCCCGACTTCGTGTTGGGGATTTGGTTTGGTTATCTTCTCGTCATATTCCTATGAAGGTTTCCTCTCCTAAGTTTAAACCTCGTTTCATTGGTCCGTATAGGATTTCTGAGGTTCTTAATCCTGTGTCTTTTCGTCTGTCCCTTCCAGATTCTTTTTCCATACATAACGTATTCCATAGGTCATTGTTGCGGAGATACGTGGCACCTATGGTTCCATCTGTTGATCCTCCTGCCCCGGTTTTGGTGGAGGGGGAGTTGGAGTATATTGTGGAGAAGATTTTGGATTCTCGTGTTTCAAGACGGAAACTCCAGTATCTGGTTAAGTGGAAGGGTTATGCTCAGGAAGATAATTCCTGGGTCTTTGCCTCTGATGTCCATGCTCCCGATCTGGTTCGTGCCTTTCATATGGCTCATCCTGGTCGTCCTGGGGGCTCTGGTGAGGGTTCGGTGACCCCTCCTCAAGGGGGGGGTACTGTTGTGAATTCTGTGGCAGAGCTCCCTCCTGTGGTCACAAGTGGTACTTCGGCTGATTCTCTCTGTGAGCTTCCGTTGGTGGAGGAAAGTGGTACTGCGGCTTCTGAGTTTCCTTCCTCAGGTGATGTGGTGAAGTCGTTAGGTGCTGCTCTATTTAACTCCACCTAGTGCTTTGATCCTGGCCTCCAGTCAATGTTCTAGTATTGGACCTGTTTCCTCCTGGATCGTTCCTGTGGCCTGCTGCTCTGCATAGCTAAGTTCCGCTTTGCTATTTTGTTTGCTGTTTTTTTCTGTCCAGCTTGTCTTTTTGTTTTTTCCTGCTTGCTGGAAGCTCTGGGACGCAGAGGGTGTACCTCCGTGCCGTTAGTTCGGTACGGAGGGTCTTTTTGCCTCCTTTGCGTGGTTTTTGTAGGGTTTTGTGTTGACCGCAAAGTTACCTTTCCTATCCTCGCTCTGTTCAGAAAGTCGGGCCTCACTTTGCTAAATCTATTTCATCTCTACGTTTGTCTTTTCATCTTAACTCACAGTCATTATATGTGGGGGCTGCCTTTTCCTTTGGGGTATTTCTCTGAGGCAAGGTAGGCTTATTTTCTATCTTCAGGCTAGCTAGTTTCTCAGGCTGTGCAGAGTTGCATAGGGAGCGTTAGGCGCAATCCACGGCTGCCTCTAGTGTGGTTGGAGAGGATTAGGGATTGCGGTCAGCAGAGTTCCCACGTCTCAGAGCTCGTTCAATGTTTTTGGGTTATTGTCAGGTCACTGTATGTGCTCTGACCTCTATGTCCATTGTGATACTGAATTACCTTATCATAACAGTTGTATCCTTTGCTATGTCTCTTTCCAGTTGTGCAGGCATTGCAGGTTCTTAGGTATCCATGGTTACGACCACTGTTATAGTGACAGTTAGTAGCTGTATCTTTCACTATATCTCTTTCCTCATGTGCAGGGCATTGCAGGATCTTAAGTATCTATGGTTATGACCACTGTTATAGTGACAGTTAGTTAGTTGTATCCTTTGGTATGTCTCTTTCCAGTTGTGCAGGCATTGCACGATCTTAGGTATCCATGGTTATGACCACTGTAATAGTGACAGTTAGTTAGTTGTATCCTTTGCTATGTCTCTTTCCAGTTGTGCAGGCATTGCACGATCTTAGGTATCCATGGTTATGACCACCGTTATAGTGACAGTTAGATGTAACTTTTGGAGCATGGATACCTAAGGCCCTGCAATGTCCTGCACATGAGGAAAGAGGCATAGTGAATCAGAAAAACTATACTACACTTCTAATTGGAGGTATGTGCTAATATTATTATTATTACACCTACTACATATTGGGATAGGATCTTGGAGATGGGAATACCCCTTTAAGACTACCTTCAACCTTATAACTATGAAACTATGGCTAAAGAATTTTCACATCAGACAATCATCAGAATAATAAAGTATTGAGAGACAGGAAGAATTGGAAAACCTGTTCAGATCTTAGTCAAATTAACCATTATTCTCCCTCCCTAAAGATTATTGATTTTAATCAACTCGAATTTGGTATACACACTGTACAAAATGAATGAACGCACTGAGTGAAGAGACTCTCCCACATATAGAGAATGACTAGAGCAACATGCGCTACCTAGGGTCCATAAATGCAGGGAACATTCTTTGATACCTTGGTCACCAGCGCTTATAGCACCTTTTGGATTAGAACATTAATGTGAATTTATACTGCAAGATCATTGTGAATGAGCGTTCATAAGAACACTTATTTCTGAATAGTCGTGCAATCAATAATATGGTAGCTTTAGAAGCAGCTGATTGACATTGCATGCTGTTATTTAGTTTGTGACCTACAAGTACATCCAGATCCTTCTCTACAAGTGACTCTCCTAGTTTTACTCACCATAGAATATATGGTGCCCTCATGGTATTAGTGCCCAGATGCAAGACTTTACATTTATTGATAATTAATCTTATCTGTCAAGTGGATGCCTAAACAATAAGTTTGTACAAATCAGCTTGTTACTTATAACGCTCTCCCATAGACTGCACAATACTGCATAGCCTGTGTCATCCATAAAAATAGAAACAACACTATTAATCCAGTCTTTTATATAATTAATAAATAATTAATAATAGAAGACCCATCACTGAACCCTTCCGGTAAACCAGTTACAACCAGAGACCAATCGGAATAGCAGTCATTTACCATAACTCTGTCTGCGGGCTTGTCTACTCTCTTGTGAAGTATTACATTTTAGTTTTAGAGCAACCCCTTTCATTTCTAAGAATTGAAGAAATGGGGTATATAACTAAAGAAGATGTCTCCAAAGAGTGGGTGGGAGTTGTAGATTTGGATCCGCTGGAGGACCACCATCCTAAGAGTATCCTTATGCATATTGTTCACTGTATAGCAGATTTATGTGTAAGTACAAGATGCTACCGCCACTTTTTAACTACTGGTAATGTAATAATCAGATACTCTGGCATAGTAAAAAGATAGATATGTTAAAAAATACACTAAGTTCAAGGAAACCAAAGCTATGCATATCTATAGTAGACATACCATGAAGACTTTTCTTTGACTTGACCTTTGCGCATTATCTTTCTGTTCTTCCTATGCTGATATTCATCAGCTGAGAGGTGTAATATCTCAGTGTTGCCGATCCCGCTGCACTATGATCCTCTCTCCACAGTCACAAACAAAAGATTATTTGCCCGATCTAGTTCATCAATTTGTAACTAGAAGCAGCCAAACTTTGCTTCATACTTCCTCATTTTTGTACGTTAATGATTACTTACAGCAAAGTTAATCCTAATCGTTAATGCAGCCTTTGTACAATTGTCCATTAGTTTTTTTTCAACAGATTTCAGCTTCGGTCATAAATGTAACTTCATTGTGCTTAGTGAATGTTGATATTGGAGCTATCCCTAAAGTCATCCATAATATTAGATAGAAGATGGACAATTTTTACTTCTTGTGTGAAAATATTGTTTTTTTCAACAACTAGATATCTTTTAAAAGAGTTGGTTGGATGTGATAAGATGGGGTTATGGGTTATTTGTCTTTTACAGTGGTTTGGGCTGATCTCAATGGATTTTGGAAAAGGCAAAATAGGTTGACTTCCTGCGCTTTTCAATCTTGGTAAATCTCCACTACCACAAGAAAATGTGTTTTTCTTTTAATTTCATTAATACCATTGAAAAAAGGAATTTATGGGAAAAGCTGCCATGAATGGTACCATGGTGTCTACTAGATGTGTAACTATGTGCCTGCTTTAGTAATTCGTGGTGATGCTAAAGAAGCACTCCTCCTCCTCCCATTAAAATTTTTATCCTCTTAATATATTGCAATCATTATATTATATAGCACTGTGCACTTACAACTGCTCATTTTGCCTTTCTACCCACACAATTATTTTCTTTTCTCTATGTAGAAACAGGAAGTCTGTTGTCCCTTCATGAGTCATCCCCCTCTTCAACTCCTGATCCAGCTGCTTGCCTCCTCCCCCTGTCAGGGACTTTTGCAGTAATGATTTATTCAGGGAAAATTGACCTCCTGTTTCTACATAGAGCTTAGAAGGACTCAAACTAGTCAATATTTAACCCCTTTCTGACAGAATAGTACATCCGATGGCAGATACCCTGCTTTGATGAAGGTTCCGGCGGTAAGCCCGCATCAAAGCCGGGACATGTCAGCTGTTCTGTACAGCTGACAAGTGCCCGCAATAGCGGCGGGTGGACTCCCGATCCAAAATGAATTTGAATTAAAATGCAATAACAGGCGATCATTTCTGCATCAAAATGGTATCATTAAAAATGTCTGCTCAGCGAGCAAAAAATAAGGCCTCACCCGACTCAAGATCCCAAAAAATGGAGACGCTATGGGTCTCGGAAAATTGCGCACTTTTTTTTAAGCAAATTTTGGAATTCTTTTTCACCACTTAGATAAAAAAGAACCTAGACATGTTTGGTTTCTACAAACTTGTAATGACCTGGAGAATCATAATGGCAGGTCAGTTTTAGCATTTAGTGAACCTAAAAAAAAAAAAAAGCCAAACAAAAAACAATTTTGGAATTTTTTTCCTGTGTTCTAGTAAACGACAAGGTAAAACCATTCAAAAGAACAACTCCTGCCGCAAAAATAAGCCCTCACATTGCCATATTGATGGAAACATAAAAAAAGTTATGGCTCTGGGAAGGAGGAGAGCGAAAAACGAAAACGCAAAACTGAAAAAAGCTCCAGGGGTTACTCATGTGATGTCATAGACCCAATGGAAAAGAGAAAAATTAGTTGGGTTGAAGGGCAAAATGAGCAATTGTAAGTACACAGTGATGCTTTTTTAACTTTAGGTGGTAATACTGCCTGATGGCCATATGAAAATACATATAAGACAAGGGTTACAGGTGTAGAAAAGGTACTAGGTAGTTTACAGTAGGGTACTCTTATCTGCTGGTATACTCCTACAAAATGATGAGTATGTGTAGCCTATATTTACCACTTTTTGGAGCTTGGCATATGGGAGGACTCTGAATGACAATGTCTTCCAGCCAGCATCTCCGCTATGTCCATGCCATCTGAATATACATGTGGATGCGAGGGCTATGGAACCATCTTGAGGTTTGTTATGATTTATACCAGTGTTTTTCAAACTCCTGTCCTCATTGCCCCCAACATGTCATGTTTTCAGGATTTCCTTAGTATTGCACAGGTGATGGAATTATTATTAAGGCATTAGAAATTGCCACTGTGTAGTCTTAAGGAAATCTGGAAAACATGATGTGTTGGGGGCTATCAGGATGGGGTTTGGGAAACACTGGTTTATACCCTAAACTTCCTGCCAAATCTCCCCCTTTGCCACTAGACTACATTTACCAATAGACAGAGCTGTATTTGTTCCACAGTTCACCAACGTCCACCCTTTGTGCACACCCACTCTACCTACAAAGCACCATCCTGAGACTCTTATGCAGTCTAAAGATGGATAAGTCGCTGTACACATATGGTCTCCTTCCTAACATTGCTCCCGCTTCACCTAGTATGTGCCGTCCTGAGACTCTCTTGCAGTCAGCCATGCTAAGGTTGATGAGACTTGCACCACAGAAGTTCAGTGTACTGCAGTGGAACAATAAATGATATAAAATATTCATTTATTAAAATGCAATTTAGCACTATGGAGCACTCAACACTAGTGCCTCTCACCATAGTTGCTAGTTCTTAAAATTACTGTTCTGTGAAGCCTGCAATGTATCTGAACTCTCCCTACTCTTCTTTGCTCTTTGTACACATCACCAGTCACTGCAAACTTGCCAAGAATTTTAGGTCACACCCCCATGACATAATCATTCAGGACACACTGCAGAGCTAATGGATGAGTCATTCAAAGCACAGACTAAAAATCTTTGCACTCTGTGCTTTAACTAGAGAAAATAAGGAGCTACAGGTCACATGACCATGAAACAGAGTTGAATTTTAATAACAATGTAATTATGAAGTTTATTCATTTTTCACAATCTTTCTACTGCTCTAATAATCTGTGTGTCAGGAAAACCACTTTAAACAAGCGAAACCATATTTTCGCAGACAAAAAAAAGTCAAATAAATGTAACAAAAAAAGGCAATGTGTTGAAGTTAAAAAGTGGCCAAAACTCCTGGATGTCGACCCCAGGTGTAAGTTGCTCCTTGATATGTGAACTTGGCATTTCATTATATCATGGTCTTTGTAAGATCTGTCTGTTTTGTAGCCATTTCTCTATTTCTGGTTTTCCTCTGTTGGGCTTTCTATGGACATTGTTTTGGTGAGTCATAGTTCTTTAGGACTAACTTGTGACATACTTTTGATCTCTTTGATAATATTACTGAAGATTTAGAAATAAAGTAAAGAAAAAAGTTTAAAGCAGGACCACACTGTAAATGATAAATGCTTCTGTGGGATATTCACTACAGGTGATGGTCAGTTATATATATATATATATATATATATATATATATATATATACATATATATATATATATATATATATATATACACACAGTATATATATATGTATACACAGTATATATATATATATATATATATATATATATATATATACAGTGGGGCAAAAAAGTATTTAGTCAGTCAGCAATAGTGCAAGTAACACCACTTAAAAAGATGAGAGGCGTCTGTAATTTACATCATAGGTAGACCTCAACTATGGGAGACAAACTGAGAAAAAAAAATCCAGAAAATCACATTGTCTGTTTTTTTAACATTTTATTTGCATTTTATGGTGGAAAATAAGTATTTGGTCAGAAACAAACAATCAAGATTTCTGGCTCTCACAGACCTGTAACTTCTTCTTTAAGAGTCTCCTCTTTCCTCCACTCATTACCTGTAGTAATGGCACCTGTTTAAACTTGTTATCAGTTTAAAAAGACACCTGTGCACACCCTCAAACAGTCTGACTCCAAACTCCACTATGGTGAAGACCAAAGAGCTGTCAAAGGACACCAGAAACAAAATTGTAGCCCTGCACCAGGCTGGGAAGACTGAATCTGCAATAGCCAACCAGCTTGGAGTGAAGAAATCAACAGTGGGAGCAATAATTAGAAAATGGAAGACATACAAGACCACTGATAATTTCCCTCGATCTGGGGCTCCACGCAAAATCCCACCCCGTGGGGTCAGAACGATCACAAGAACGGTGAGCAAAAATCCCAGAACCACGCGGGGGGACCTAGTGAATGAACTGCAGAGAGCTGGGACCAATGTAACAAGGCCTACCATAAGTAACACACTACGCCACCATGGACTCAGATCCTGCAGTGCCAGACGTGTCCCACTGCTTAAGCCAGTACATGTCCGGGCCCGTCTGAAGTTTGCTAGAGAGCATTTGGGTGATCCAGAGGAGTTTTGGGAGAATGTCCTATGGTCTGATGAAACCAAACTGGAACTGTTTGGTAGAAACACAACTTGTCGTGTTTGGAGGAAAAAGAATACTGAGTTGCATCCATCAAACACCATACCTACTGTAAAGCATGGTGGTGGAAACATCATGCTTTGGGGCTGTTTCTCTGCAAAGGGGCCAGGACGACTGATCCGGGTACATGAAAGAATGAATGGGGCCATGTATCGTGAGAGTTTGAGTGCAAACCTCCTTCCATCAGCAAGGGCATTGAAGATGAAACGTGGCTGGGTCTTTCAACATGACAATGATCCAAAGCACACCGCCAGGGCAATGAAGGAGTGGCTTCGTAAGAAGCATTTCAAGGTCCTGGAGTGGCCTAGCCAGTCTCCAGATCTCAACCCTATAGAAAACCTTTGGAGGGAGTTGAAAGTCCGTGTTGTCAAGCGAAAAGCCAAAAACATCACTGCTCTAGAGGAGATCTGCATGGAGGAATGGGCCAACATACCAACAACAGTGTGTGGCAACCTTGTGAAGACTTACAGAAAACGTTTGACCTCTGTCATTGCCAACAAAGGATATATTACAAAGTATTGAGATTAAATTTTGTTTCTGACCAAATACTTATTTTCCACCATAATATGCAAATAAAATGTTAAAAAAACAGACAATGTGATTTTCTGGATTTTTTTTTCTCAGTTTGTCTCCCATAGTTGAGGTCTACCTATGATGTAAATTACAGACGCCTCTCATCTTTTTAAGTGGTGGAACTTGCACTATTGCTGACTGACTAAATACTTTTTTGCCCCACTGTATATATATATCAACACAGAAGGAAAAAACCTTGGTTTGTACTTTATGGCTTTTACTGTGATTTAATTATTGTTCTGGTTGCAATTGATGCTTGCTTCCTTTAGATTCTCGTGCTGTCAAAAATACTGTTTAGTGAATTTTAAGAAATTCAGGTAATGAATATGAAGCCATAAGGTATATTTTATACATCAGCCCAAGGACAGGTTATAGCCTCCACCACACAGCTACCTGAGCACTTTCCAGATAGTCCCACATAAAAGACACAGACATCAGAAACCCTAATTTTTCTCTTTTGAGCTTCTGAACTGCTATCGAAAAAAAGCAGTGATTGAACGCTTCAATTATTTTCCATAGTGTTATGGGTTGTTGGGCACCTCATATGCAAATTGGAACATGCCCGAAATTATTTTCCCCGAAAGCAGACCATGTGGACCACACACTTTAGACTGAATTCTGTTGACATTTGCAGAATTTTTTAGCAGTTATCTCATGGTTATGTCCAGTCTAAAAGTTGCCTTGCACATTGTATTACTGCCCCCCAAATGACCATTTGGATAACAGCTATCTTACTTGGCTCAGCCGATTACTCCTGTGTTGTCTATGAGGCAGTCACTGCCATATTCCTCTGGCGGCAGCTTATCTCCCATCAGAACGCAAGGATCAGCCATTAGAATTCCAATGATTCGATCTTTCTCTCGTCCAGCATGCTCGGTCACAGGAGAATCGGGAGGCCTCCATACACATTCGACCGTAGGCCAATCAGTATGTCAGTTTAGTGTGTTTGGGGTCCTAATTTTATAGAAAATTGATGAAAGTACATTGTACCTAAGTGCCAATGCTGTAGAAAAAGACAAGGACCGCACAGCCAATCATATGTTGATCTAGTGCCGCAAGGCAAAAATTTACAAAACGGAACATGAGGTTCTTAGTTTCACATTCTGATCAGACTGTAAGAAGCCCACCGCCACTTCATGGTGAACCTCATCTTACCTAGGGCCATAACCAACCGTGAGTAAAGGAAAACTCACCAACAACAATGCACAATATTCCCCAGTAAGTTCTACAATAAAGTTGTTAGATCACACGTCAGACAGAGGAGTGGGGTTTTATGTGAAATTTAAAAAACTGATTGTAAAACTTGATGTCACTCAACTATAAACCTAAACCGGTCAATAGTACTGATGTCAGTCAGTGCCAGGGGGCAGTCACAGCTCTCTATATACTGAAAAGTGAATGAAGCCGCTACCGTTGCGCCTCTACTGAAAGCCAGAGGTTGCTGGGAGGAATATAGTTTATTTCCTCTCAATAATGGCGCTTTCGGTGTGGTGGCTGCACATCTTTAAAATGCAGTTAACCTGCAGATAAACCCCATCTCTTCAGGTTAAAGGGAACCAGTCAAGTGAAAAAATGTTATTAATCTGCAAATATGGGGTTAATCTACAGGTTAATTGCATTCTGAATTGGCCCAGCGCCCGCACTTGGAGACTGGTTGCTGGGATGAAATTAACTTTATTCCTCCCGGTAGAGTTTGGGTTTCAGTCATGGTGTGGCGCCGGCACAGTTTCAGTCACCACTTTGTGTATAAAGCGCTCTGGCTGTATCCGTGCCCCCGGCATTGACTGACAACCGGATCTAATGCTGAGTGAGCTGTCAGTCAGTGCTGGTTGCGCAGTTACAGCTGAAGCGCTCTATACCCAGAGCGGTGACTGAGCTCTGAACCTGCGCCGGTGCCACCGCCGACTGAACGCCGATTGCTGCTGGGAGGAGTTAATTTTCTCCTGATAGTGGGGCTCCCAGTGCGAGTATGGGGCATGTTCTGTACGCTATTAACCTGCAGACTAATCCCATATCTGCAGGTCAATAGCGTTTTTTCACATGACAGATTACCTTTCAGTAATTGCTGATAAAGGTGGTTTTAAACGCATATCATCCTTATCTATGCACTTTTTTGTACATAGATGTGTAGATTTGACTGGTTTTTAACCGTTAAACACACAGTATAGCAGTCATCGATACTCACAGTTTGTGAATTACATTGAACTTATTCAGCTCGGAATCTGTCATATTCTAAAAAAAAAGAAATAAATAAAAAAAGTTACTTACAGAGTTTACATGGGGAGAGAGGACACTTCTAATTTAAAAAACTAGGTCCTTTTTTTTAGCTCCAGGGCAGTATGAAAGCGTCGGTGTTCTTTCTCGCTGCCAGTAAGTATAGTACATATTCATGCTCCTGTCTGTGTAACCCTCACATGAGTTGTAGTCAGTGAAGAGGAGCTCAGGCTATCCTTCTCCTTAAAGGGAACCAGTCACCAGGTGTTCTTCATATTAAGTACAGCCAGCATCTTTCAGCACTCTGTTCCAGCACACTAGAATGCTGTGTGTATGTCCCCAACAAACTACATAAGGCACAAAAAGGACCTTTTATTATACTCACATATAGCGCAGTCCGGTCCGACGGGCATGTCTGGTCTTCATCCAGTGCCTCCTTTCTTCCTACGATTGCCATCCTCCTGCCCTGCTTGGTGTGCATGACACATAGTACGTCATTCACAGTGTCCTGCTTCACATTGATGCACAGGTGCACTTGTCTCTGCCCTACCGAAGGCAGAACAAAGCACAATAGTGCACATGTGCCGCCTTTACCTATTGGTGCTGGTTGGCCTTTCCCAGCGCATGCGCATTACAGTGCTTTGCTCCTCCCTCGGCAAGAGAGAGAGAAGTGCGCCTGCACAGAAGTGCGATGGACTGTCGACACTGTGTGGATGACATAGGACTAGTCATCCACATGAAGAACCGAAGAAAGATGGCAACTGTAGGAAGATGGGAGGTGTCGGATCAAGACCAGAGACACCCATCAGTCCGGACCGCACCCTCTGTGAGTATAATAAAAGGTCTTTTTGTGTCTTGTATAGTGGATTGTGGAGAGACATTCAGCACTCTAGTGTGCTGTAAAAGCGGCTTAAAGATGTTGGCCATACTTTATATGAGGAAAACCTGGTGACAGGTTCCCTTTAAAGTTGCATTTGCTTAGAATTCTCATTCACAAATATTGGGTAATCAGATTACCCGAAAAGTCAGCAAAAAAATTGTGTGTTTGGTGATTAAATCATTTATGCCGACATAAAAAAATCATCTTTATTGGCATAACATCACCCCATGTACACAATCGTGTACTGCCAATAACACGATACTGTATGAAGACAGATCGTGTTCGCTATCATATTACCAAACGTTCTGTCCTCTTCAGTACTCTTCGATCAGTTTAAACAAGTGCTGATTAACTTATTTATAGTCGATAGAGGCTCGTTAACAAGCTGGGATGAATTACCTGAAGGCCCACTACACACCCGTGAAACGTATCTCAATTCCTGGCCCGACCACCGGGTTTCCTGATCTGAGCCAATTGCCCTGTGAGACACGTGAAACCAGCCTAGGCATCCTCATAGAAGGAAACAACTACTGATGCACGATGTTCTTCCATCAGACAACATACTGTACAGCCATGATCCCCAAACAGGAGTCAAATTTGTCTTCTACAGATATTAATGTACACTAATGGCACCAAGAATGGCGAAAAATGTCTATATTTTGACACTAATATCAAAATAATTTAACTCGCCGATGACCGTAACTATTATATTGCGTTGGTCATATCATTACTTGACTTCCACCTTTTTAGTTTTCAGTATTGCTAATACACACTGTCGATTATGAAAGCAGCTACACAGAATTAGCAAAATGAAAAATACTGTCCTGGGATAAGGAAAGGAGGATATAGAATCTTATAATATTAGATCTCATATGGTTTATGCATTATTTACCAGAGTATTGCCCTTTGAAGTAACATAAGTAAGCAGATGGGAAGTATATATAGGTCCTCTGTGAACGTGATGAATGTGTTGTTTTATACCACATGCAGGTTACACATAACAGATGGATAACAAAACATATACTGTACTGAGAACAGAAACTGCAAATTAAGTCACTTTTTTTAGAATACAGTTTACGAAAAAATACACAAACTCCAAAACTCCATGAAGTCAAAAATGTCTGGTTTTATATAAAAGCTTGCATTAAGCCTAATAGGTACACCAAAAGGGCAAAAGTACTTTTTATTTATTGCATTCAGGTTTTTCATTCTGCCTCTTAATTACAGATGTATAAAATGGAGCACCTAGCCATGTGGAAAATATAAGATACAGAACTCAGTAAGAACACTGGCACCTTTAATGAAACAAAAATATAAATAATGTTAAAAAGAACCAGAATGGTACATAGAATAAACTGGGGAATATACAAACCAAAAAAAGGTCACTCAACCTAACCAACCAACCAACCTAACCAACCAACCAACCAACCACCCAAAAATAGAGATTAAGCCAATTTATATACTGTAGATCAAATAATATCATTACCACTAAATAATAACACCAAAGATGCAAATATATGCGATAATAGCAATATATAATGAGATAACATTGAATGTGAGAACCAAATTACCAATAAGGAGATGTATGACTGCATCCAGTCGCCACAGAGGTACTGCACCTGAGCCAGAGGTGTGGTACTCCGCTCTCCGGTAAGGAGGGGACACTACCCAGGACCCACACACTAGCATCCAACACTAGACCTCTATAGGCCTGGAGGGAACTAGGTAGAGGGTGTGGGTGGAGGAAGGAGAGAGGGGTTGTCATGGAAACAGGAGGGAGGAGTCAGGAAGATTCTGGAAAGGCAGAGAGTGACTAGAGGAGTGAACAGTGAGAGAGAGTTGGAGCTGGGGACTTGAGCAGTGAGGAGCTCGTCCCAGCACCAAAGGACAGAAAGAGAGAACAAGGAAGATAGAGAGCAGCTCCTGACAGAAAGAAGAGAGAGAAGGGATCCTAGGGGCACGGGTATTGAGGAATTCACCCGTGGGGCCCGTATCCACACTGACTGTAGTTGGGTGGAGGGACCAGGTCGCAGTGGAGGTACCGGCCCCCAGACTAGTGGAGAACTACAAAGCTCAGCTAGCCAGCCAGAGGCTGTGGTATCTGTACGTGCCATAGCCACAACCACACACACTTGCTGAAAAGGCAGCCACATAGGATGAAGGTAACCGGGAGGACATCGCCCAACAAGATCCGAGGCTGCTGGCTTGGGACACTGTGTGTGAAGGCACAGGGCATGAGAGGCGGGAGCCTGTGCAGTCAGACGGCCAGTAAAAGAACATAAGAAGGGGGTACTGGCAAAGTGGACACCAAATTACCTGAGAGCTGGCTGGACCACAGACCCAGAGGATACAGCACCCGGCTGGGCCTGCATTTAAGAACTGTGAGTAAAAGTGTGGAAACTGCACCCTGCTGTGTCCTCTGAATTATCACTGCATCATCTGCCCTGCATCACAACATCCATCATTAACTTTAACACCTTAACTGACCTGGAGTCTAGCTGTACCCATGGAGAGCTGAAACACCTCTGCTGCGTCACCATATGCCCCATTGGACCTGAGCCGCAGCGTTGGCCATTTCCCTATTGCCGAGTACCACGGGTTGCGTCACGAACTAACCCCCTATAAACTTTATTTCCCCTTTAATTGACTTTTATTGGATGCCCAGGGCTGAGGACTAGGTCACTGCTGCCATGATAACCCCCATTAAGAACCGACGGACCCGGCCCGAGTACCCCACGGTCTTAGTGGGTGCTCCACATGCCTTACAGGAAGTAGTATTTGTAAATTCTACAATACCTGAGCCCAAGTAATATGGTAGAACTAATATCACATAATGATCATACATAGCCGCTCAATCTCCTAAAACAATACCCAAAAGTGCGGAAATCCAGAAATAAGTGAATCATAAGCCTAAAATGAATTATAATGAAGATTGTCACTGATATCATAAAGGCAGAAGGTGACTAGAGAGAAATGAGGTGGAAAAAGATGCGCAACCAGTATTGATGCACTTCTGAGGAAGCAACAAAGTGTAGCTATACGCACGGGTTAATTTTTCAATAATTTGAGCAATTAATAATAACCTTAAAAAATAGTAAGGATTAGATGCTGACATTTTTCAGGTGTTCTTATGGTGTATTTGATTACATACTGTGAAGAATAGAGAGATTGTGATGAAGGTCCTGTGTGAAGGGGACTTCATCAGAGAAAACAACTTTACTCCCGTCCTCTGCAGTCATAGTATGTCCTGCCATGTCATTTTCTATGATGAAGCCTCCGACAGACTGTTTGGGACATCTGGATAAAGGTTTGTCAAGAGAAAAAAAGGTGAGCGCTACCATGACTCCTGTGTCTGCCAACAGTAAAGCATCCTGAGACTATTCATGTGGGGGTGGATTTTTAACCATGGAGGGGGCTTTCTCACAAACATGGCCATGAATAAAGAATGGGATCTAAATATTCGTCTAGTGCAACTTCTCCCAGCGATCCAGGAGCAATTTGGTGATGAACAATTCTTTTTACCAGCACGATGGAGACCATGTCACAGGACAAAATAGATAACTAAGTGGATTTGTGAACAAAAGATTGACATTTTGGGTCCTTGGCCTGGAGGCTTCCAGATTTCATCCCATTGAGAACCTGTGTTCAATCTTTAAAAAGTAGGGGAACAAGCAAAAACACAGAAATTGCTGGTTAGATAAGAATGGGTGGTCATCAGAAAGGATTTGGCCCAGAAGCGGATATCCAGCGTCCAGGGCTAAGGCAGGAAGCCTTGAAAAACAAGGGTCAACACACTGGACATATTGAGTCTTTGAATAAACTCGATGCAATTGTCAATAAAAGTTTAACAAGTTATGAAAGTGCCAATAATTGTACTTCAGTAACCAGAGAAACATCTGACTAAAATATGGAAAAACACAGAAGCAGCAAACTTTGTGAAGACCAAAATTTAGGTCAGAATCAAACCTTTTGGCCACAACTGTTAATATCTCAGTATGGCAGTGTTCCATAGTTTGTGACTCTCTGACTACTGCAAAACTACAACTCCCAGCAAGTTGTATCACATCAGGACCTGTCAGATAAAATAATATACCTTATATCTGAGAAGGCTTCTTCTCGTAGGCGTCTGTGATGTCCAACTGTCTACAGTTCTTGGTTGCTGAAACTTTAGAACATTATAGCTTATAATAAAGTTGAACCATGGACTTGGAACTTTCGTTGTGTGATATACGTTTATGGCCACACAGACGCTTGAAATTTCCTCAATGTTTTTACATAATAGGAAGGAAATTGTAAGTACTAATGTCATACAAGTTTACAGTAGCAGCTGCCGGCCCCGGGGAGAAGACGCTGAAGGCATCTCGTATCGCACTACAAATGCTTCAATGATTATAGTCAAAGAACAACAGATGGAATACAAACTTTAATTAATCTCAGGTGGCTTTTTTATGTTTGTTAACAAAGATGTAAAAACTCCGTTCCGCAGCTAAAGTAAATCTCACAATGGCAATAGAAGGCCCTCGCCTTCCCGACACAGGTCTGACAGCTGAAATTTAGGTTTATATAATGTTTATGATACATTGTGACAAGTCAGCAGTTTAGAAATGGAGGCAATGTTGGACGGATTATTTTTTTTTCTATTTTATTTTACATATTACACATTAATTGTGCACCTTTTCCAACTTAATTGAAGGTTTTTCAGAGGTTGTATAATTACATCGCAGTCTGCAAATATCGGACTGTCAGAAATAAGATTCAGAATTATAGCGCAGAGTTTACTTCCTTTTTTGTCTAAATGGTTGATAATAAACCGGCTCCGCAAGAACATTAATGAGACTAAGAAGTTGGTTAGAAATGACTGAAGGGTCCTTTACACAACACTTTAAGGTAATTTGTCACCAGAGTTCACATTACAAGTTGCCTAAATTATTAATCACTAAAGATCTCATAGACCTGAGGAACATGGTGTACTTACTTTGAAAATTCATGCCAAAATGGCTGTATAATACTGATTTTAAACCCCTTCCTGTCATAGGATGCCTAGGTAGATTCTATGTCAGATGTCGGTATATGAAGCAGGCTCAGGAGCTGAGCTCGTTCCATACCAAACAGGTGCTGGCTGTGTTCTACTACTGGCATCTGCCTATAACAGTGAGTCCAGATGAAGACTTTATTCTCAGAGAGGAAAGGCATTGATAGGCCCTTGTATACGAGAAATGCCTTATTGTGGCTAAAAGGTACACATAAACTGGCCAATTTATGGGCTAAACTTTCTCAATTTTTCATATTTCTAGTGCAGTAATGCAATTCAATTTTCACAGCTCAGTTAAGTAACATGGCAATCACCTGGGATAACGAACACTTGGAGACAGCCGACGCCTCACAGTCTCAGATTGAATAGTCGAGCTGTCAATCAATACACTGACTGCTCAGCATGCCCCTGTACCAGATTGGATGACTGAGCTGTCAATCAAAGTACTGACAGCTTCAGCACACCCCTATACCATATTGGACGGCTGAGTTGTCAGTAACTGCATCCCAGACACACTGAGGGGGTGGAACCATGATAACATGGTGAAATTGCATTTTTTTTACTCTTTCCCCCAATTTTTTTCTCCACAATTTTCAATATATTACATAGTAAAATAAATTGTGTCATGGAAGAAGTAAACAGTTATATGGCACTTGGATGAAGGGGAGAAAAAAACAAAAGTGCAAAAATGTAAATTTGATTGGTGACGAAGGGGTAAAAAAAACAGCATTTAAAGAGAATCTATCATCAGGAGGATCAGGCATGTTAAACTGAATGTGTGGGCATAAAGGTGATGTTCTGTTGGTTAGACAGGCACCTTCAGTATAGAAATCTGCAGCCTGGTTATTCTTTATCTTTAGAAGTTTGTGTACAATAAGCTGTTTGTGCATCAGGGCGAGACTGTGAGGTAGGACTGTGGGGCGGGACTGTGAGGTAGGACTGTGGGGTGGGACTGTGAGGTAGGACTGTGGGGTGGGACTGTGGGACGGGACAGTGGGATGGGACTGTGGGATGGGACAATGATCAGCTGAGATGTCCATCTACGCATGTGCCATTTTACTAAGGACCGGTGGAAGATCAATGTGTGCATGAGCCAATGCAGGTGCCATTTTACTGAACACAGCTGGGAGACCAATGTGCGCTTGATCCGACAAGGTGCCATTTAACTGAAACCCGCCACAATATAAATGAGTACAAGCACCACCCGTGACTAGGACATGCCGGTTCAAAAGTTAAAACAGTAACAAGATACTGACACTAGAGGCAGCTGAGGGGTCAGAGCAGACCCTACCCACAGTCCCCTCCACAGTCCTGCCCTGATACACAAACAGTTTGTTGGGGTAATCTTAGTTTATTAAAGAACAACCAGGCTGCAGATTTCTACAGGGAAAGTACCTAGTAAACCAGTAGGACAGCACCTTTATGCCCATACATTTAGTTTAACATGCCTCATCTTGATCACTGGTTCCCTTTAATGAGTCCAGCCAATGAGTGAGAGGACCCATGAGTCCCAGTATATTAGGTTTCCACCCACCGATCCTGACAGCTGCAGCTCGTACTGAGCAGGGTGAGATCTCAGAAGTACAGAGAGGAGGAACACTGAGGAGCAGTAAATCAGGTGGGTAGAAATGACTTTTAAAACTTCATACAAGATTTAGTATTTCTTACGTTGTATTTTTACAGTAAGTAAGCAGCCTCATTGGGTCTATGAAATCTATTTAAAACTATATACAGTTTGTATTGGAAAATTTGGAGACAGATTTAGTATAAATAACAATTTTTTCAATATAAAAATAAATTCTTTAGGCCACCAGAGCATCTTGATAAAAATCTGCATGTTTGTGGAGACATTTTAATTCTTTGCTGCCAGTACAGACATCTTGAAGATCTTAAAGTGGTATTCCCATTTTCAATAATTGTTCCTTTTTATTCCTGGCATTTGTCTATAGGAAGGAAGCACATAAAAAAATGTTTGTACAGTGGGTACGGAAAGTATTCAGAACATTTAAAATTTTTCACTCTTTGTTTCATTGCAGCCATTTGGAAAATTCAAAAAAGTTCATTTTTTTTTCACATTAATGTATACTCTGCACCACATCTAGACTGAAAAAAACCCAGAAATGTAGAATTTTTGCATATTTATTAAAAAAGAAAAACTGAAATATCACATGGTCATAAGTATTCAGACCCTTTGCTCAGACACTCATATTTAAGTCACATGCTGTCCATTTCTTTGTGATCCTCCTTGAGATGGATCTACCCCTTCATTGGAGTACAGCGGTGTTTAATTAAACTGGTAGGACTTGATTTGCAACGGCACACACCTATCTATATAAGACCTCACAGTGCATGTCAGACCAAATGAGAATCATGAGGTCAAAGGAACTGGCCAAGGAGCTCAGAGACAGAATTGTGGCAAGGCACAGATCTGGCCAAGGTTACAACAGAATTTTTGCAGTACTCAAGGTTTCTAAGAGCACAGTGGCCTCCATAATTCTTAAATGGAAGAACGTTGGGACCACCAGAAGTCTTCCTAGACCTGTCCGTCCAGCCAAACTGTGCAGTCATGGGAGAAGAGCATTGGTGAGAGAGGTAAAGAAGAACCCCAAGATCACTGTGGCTGAGCTACAGAGATGCAGTATGGAGATGGGAGAAAGTTCCACAACGTCAACTATCACTGCAGCCCTCCACCAGTTGGGCCTTTATGGCAGAGTGGCCCAACGGAAGCCTCTCCTCAGTGCAAGACATATGAAAGCCCACATAGACATTGCTAAAAAACACATGAAGGACTCCCAGACTATGAGAAATAAGATTCTCTGGTCTGATGAGATGAGAACCTTTTTGTTGATAATTTTAAGTGGTATGTGAGGAGAAAACCAGGCACTACTCATCACCTGCCCAATACAATCCCAACAGTGAAACATGGTGGTGGTAGCATCATGCTATGGGAGTGTTTTTCAGCTGCAGGGACAGGACGACTGGTTGCCATTGAAGGAAACATGAATGCGGCCATGTACAGAGATATCCTGGATGAAAACCTCTTCAAGATTGCTCTGTACCTCAGACTTGGCCGAAGGTTCACCTTCCAACAAGACAATGACCCTAAGCACACAGCTAAAATAACAAAGGAGTGGCTTCACAACAACTCTGTGGCCATTCTTGACTGGCCCAGCCAGAGCCCTGACCTAAACCCAATAGAGCATCTCTGGAGAGACCTGAAAATGGCTGTCCACCCGATGAAGACGGTTTAACCGTTGAAACGTGTTGTGGTTCAACACTAAAATCCTTGTTTTGGTCTCATTTCCATCGCTTCTAGGACCGTTATTACTATTCTTTACTGCATTTTGTATCCTCCTAGAAGGTTAACGGCTGGAGCTGCGGTGGACCTTTTGCTTTCAATTTTAACTGTGACCCTCACAGCGCTCCCTAGTGACCGCTTTCTTTTCCCTTGAATTTCAAGTAAAAGAGACTGTCTTTAAAGGGGTTTGAATAAAGTTTGTTCATGACGCCACCTGTGGTATTCGGTCAGGGATGACCAACACTGCTTTAAGGGGTCCTCTGGGGTGATGTGGCAGATGGGATGGTATAACTTCTCACAGATGAAGCTGGGTCCCCAGGGCTCCCGGGTATAGAGATGGTGAATGATTTAGCAAGAAACGGAGGACAAAGGGTTGCAGTCTCTTTACCTTTTTACTGTCGAATTCACGCAGCCACACTCCAGGGTACCAGATCACAGATGCAGGTGTGGTCTGGCCGGCTTGGAAGCGAGTTGGGAGTCCCCCTTACCAGGTGGGGTTAGAAGCCTTCCCTCTAGCGCTGTGGTGTAGTCCCTTGCTGCCTTAAGCCTCTCACAAGGTCCTCATGTTCTCTCTGTCCTCCAGGTTGGTAAGACACTACCCGTACGACAGTTAGCTCGAGCCCTTTTACAGGATCTCTATCACGACCCGGGCTCTATGCTTTACTGTGTCCTCAGGTTTCAATGATGGACAGGTGACTTGCAATCCAGCTGTCCTGCCAGTTTCTGCTGTGAGACGTAGAGTACTTCACAACCCCAGTCTTCCGGCTACCGGTATCTGTGCTCAGTAGGGAGGTAGCTCAGTCGCAGCTAACCCCCAGCTCTTCACTCTCCTGTGCTTCACTTCCCCTTCATGCTCTCTACAATCTGTTCTGTTTTCCCCTTTGGCTCTTTCCAGGAACTGCAGCCCCCTTGTGGCTGCACGACCCCTCTCATTCCTATCTCCTCAGACTGCTCCAGTCTGCTGTCTGGCACTCACTAACTAACTTCCCCTCCAGACCAGAATATAGGGGAGCCACCCACAAACTGGATCAGAGCTCCCCCTTCTGGCCTGGAGTGTGAACATGTTGCAGGCTTGTGATTACCTGCTAAAAGAGATCCTTTGTCGCTTCCAAGCGTGACATCACTCTCCCCGTGAAGAAAGCAATGCCACTGTAACAACCAGGAACCTGGGGTGTTACAAATACTTATCGTCTAAGATATTTCTGCAGTATCAAAATTACATTATGTTCCATAAATGCTTGATAGACAGTGGGCCACAAAGTGGAACCTGCACCAATGGGAATGATAGGGGTATCCTTTAACACCAGTTGGCACTTAGGAAAAGGGGAAGCCAAGTGTGAATGTCGCTCTAACCACCATAAACTACAATCTGCATGCAAAAATGACCACCTGTATAAACCTTATATGTGAAAATTAATCACCGCGCTGCTCTATATGCATGAAGTAACGATAGTGGTAGAGGAGTAATTCTGGGAATATATGGGATATATATATGAAGAAAAACTTACTGTGATTGCACCAAAAATCTGGATTTGGCGAAAGCTACTTGGTTCAAAAATGTCCCAGGATTTGATGGAATGGAGTATGTTCTCCACTATATAGAAAAGAGTTTTTACCTACAGGACTTTAGTGAGACTTTAATGATGGCACTAGTTCAGAGCAATAAGGTATAATGATATGTCTACAATTATACTTACAAGGTGATGTAACCAGGTGGTGACCCGTATTGATATATAGTTGGTGGTGTAATCCATGGACACTGCCAGTATAAGCTGCCCATTGGAAGCAGATATGGTTTCCTATTGGTTTGCGCTAGATTGAGCAGGATAGATGTTCGTCCTCAGCTGTCTGATTGAAACCAGTTTGTACTGATATCACCGTACCTTTCCTGTAGGTATGGATGTGTTGAACATTAATTCTGGCAGTGAGTTGGTAAAATAATGCTTACTGTCAGTAAATATATGGGTCAAATTAGGGTTAAGTGGTACTCACTGAGTTAACTGTTGATGTAGAAAGGCGTATGATGTGCCACGGGTCCAGGGAAATGGCCGCTGTGCTGCAGAAGGCGACCGCTGGGTTGTGTGCCACTACCCTGACGAAGAGGGCTGCTGTCCCTCGAAACACGTTGGTTTATTGTTCCTCCTGCGCACCCGTCATTTCCCTAGTCGGTGACGTCACCCCAAAACTCCGCCCATTCCATTCCCGCCGCGACCTCAGCGTGCTTATGGCTGGGGCACGCGTGGTTGTGCCAGCTTCCAGTGTAGTGGTCCCCGCACACAACCCAGCGGTCGTCTTCTGCAGCACAGCGGCCATTTCCCTGGACCAGTGTTTATCCATATTATTTAAATCACCGGCAACAATTTATGTGACCAGATAATTAGGGGCTGTGCAGAATGGCATAGTTGTCAGATGCGGTCCCTGAGCTGCAGGTTGTACACCTCTGGTCCATACTATGAATGCAACTACTTTATACAATTGTCTCAGTGGTTAGCACGGTGGTTCAGTGGTTAGCATGGTGGTTCAGTGGTTAGCATGGTGGCTCAGTGGTTAGCACGGTGGCTCAGTGGTTAGCACGGCGGCTCAGTGGTTAGCACGGCGGCTCAGTGGTTAGCACGGCGGCTCAGTGGTTAGCACGGTGGTTCAGTGGTTAGCACGGTGGCTCAGTGGTTAGCACGGCGGCTCAGTGGTTAGCACGGCGGCTCAGTGGTTAGCACGGCGGCTCAGTGGTTAGCACGGCGGCTCAGTGGTTAGCACGGCGGCTCAGTGGTTAGTACGGTGGCTCAGTGGTTAGCACGGTGGCTCAGTGGTTAGCACGGCGGCTCAGTGGTTAGCATGACGGCTCAGTGGTTAGCACGGTGGTTCAGTGGTTAGAACGGCGGCTCAGTGGTTAGCATGGCGGCTCAGTGGTTAGCACGGCGGCTCAGTGGTTAGCATGGCGGCTCAGTGGTTAGCATGATGGCTCAGTGGTTAGCACGGTGGTTCAGTGGTTAGAACGGTGGCTCAGTGGTTAGCACGGCGGCTCAGTGGTTAGCATGACGGCTCAGTGGTTAGCACGGTGGTTCAGTGGTTAGAACGGTGGCTCAGTGGTTAGCACGGTGACTCAGTGGTTAGCATGACGGCTCAGTGGTTAGCACGGTGGTTCAGTGGTTAGAACGGTGGCTCAGTGGTTAGCACGGTGGTTCAGTGGTTAGCATGGCGGCTCAGTGGTTAGCATGATGGCTCAGTGGTTAGCACGGTGGTTCAGTGGTTAGAACGGTGGCTCAGTGGTTAGCACGGCGGCTCAGTGGTTAGCATGACGGCTCAGTGGTTAGCACGGTGGTTCAGTGGTTAGAACGGTGGCTCAGTGGTTAGCACGGTGACTCAGTGGTTAGCATGACGGCTCAGTGGTTAGCACGGTGGTTCAGTGGTTAGAACGGTGGCTCAGTGGTTAGCACGGTGGCTGAGGGGTTAGCACTGTTGCTTTACAGCATTGGGGTCCTGTATTCCACCAAGGAAAACATCTGCAAGCAGTTTGTATGTTCTCCTCGTGTTTGCGTAAGTTTCTCCCAGGTTCTCCGGTTTCCTCCCACATTCCAAAGACATACTGATAGGGAATTTAGATTGTGAGCCCCAATGGGGACAGTGATTATAATGTCTGTAAACTGCTGTGGGATATGATGGCGCTATATAAGTGAGTAAAATAAATTCATAAAATAAATACAATTTCCTCCAATAATGGAGTGTCAAGAATGAGAATCACTGTTGCAGCACTGGTAAAAACACCAATAAAATGTGAGTACACTACCTGTTATCTACACAAGGAATTCTAAACTTGCAGCTGTTTATTTAATATTGGTAATATGGTATTTTAAAGTTTTAGGGCACAATAATAGTATCAGATAATAATAATAATGTCAGATAATAATAGTATAAATAATAATGATGATGATATTACACTAATAACTATATGTTGCTGCATCTCTTCCCTGAATCATTGCACACTGCTGACATCTAGTGGTAAAATATAGATAGTGACAAATTAAAAAATTGGGATTGATATTTTTGTTTTCTCCTTTCATGGTGAAGCTGTCTATCCCCCCATCATGCTTAAACTGTCACTCTTACCTCTCATTGCAACTTTCCGGTAATATGTGTAATGTTAATTACAAAGGCTCACATTTGTGCAAAATCCTACTGTGGTTCACCACATGCAAATTAACCCAGCACCTATATCAGGGCTAAGGTCACCTGACTGTATTTTCTTGATTTCGAGAGAATCTGGATGATTATGCTAATGACATTCTGATCGGCGTTTGATTAGTATGTGATCGTAGTGTGATCCGATTTTCTCGGATGAGGAAAAGATGAAAAAAAAAAAGTATCTGCCTTCTCCATTCTGCAAGTCCATGAAAATTGGACTGCACTCTGATGTCATCCGAGTGCCCTTTTCCATAGATTCATTGACTTGCATGCCTGAGTGCGATTTGGAGATCGTGCATGCAATAATCAGGCAGTTGCATATAACATCAGCACTGCAGGAAGGATCTAAAGCTGCGGTCACACTGATGCCTTTTGTTTTTACATTATTCTTTTTTGTTCATAGGTAATGATGACCCCACTTTGATGGAATTTTTTTTTTCACAGGAGATGTCATTAGTTTAGGTGCTTGCACACACTAGATGTCAGTCGGCCGACCAGTACGATCAGAGTCTTCGGACAGTAATGAATCCAAAACTACATGGACATTAGTCATCCATAAAAGTAGGTTTTAAAGGTTGGCTTACACAAATCGACCATTCTAATAGCCTGTTTCCATAGGTCGACGGCTCTTAGGTGCTCACTGTATGATCTGTAATAGACCGTTCAGTACACACAGGCTTCCATTGTTCCTGGCTGCACAATCCTGTTTACAAACATCGAGAACGATGAGCATTTGTGCAAACCAAAAGATCACGTCACCCGAAGAGCGAGCGGTTAGCCTGTTTACGCTGCACAATTATTGTGAAACGAGTTATTTTTGGAATAATCTTGCAGTAAATGTAAATGGATCTCAAGCCTTATAACTTCCCCCTTTCCGTAGCATATAGAACCTAGTGGCATTGTTCTGCGCGTACCATCAGATTGGGTGCGTGATAAAGATCTAGAATGAAGAGCGAATATTACAAGATAACAGAAAGAGATAATCTTCCAATTGATTTACTTTACATTCCGGTCAGGTACGGAGTAGAAGGCATTTCGGACAGCAGACACAGACACTGCCCTTTGGCTGCCCTTCAGGTGTGCACAGCGCGGTGTAAAACACAAGAATGGATCCATCTTAATACATTTACGCTGTTAGGTAGTGACTAGCAATGGGCACCAGACAAAACTTTAACTCCACATAGTCTGCGGAGACGTTGGCTCAGAATTTACACATTGTTCTTTTGGATGATATTATCCTTCTATCCACTATCCTGCACACTGAGATCTGCTGTATGAAGGTGCTGCTCTGCACACTCGGCTCTACTGTGTGAAGATACCTGACTACTAGTGTTGAGCGATACCTTCCGATATCGGAAAGTATCGGTATCGGATTGGATCGGCCGATATTCAAAAAATATCGGATATCGCCGATACCGATACCCGATCCCAATGCAAGTCAATGGGACCAAAATATCGGAATTAAAATAAACCCTTTCTTGCCTTGTAGGTTCATTCTACATGAAGGAAAACAACTAAGAATAATGTAGAATGTATTGTGGGAGGTGGCGGAGACATTAAAGTCATAGAGGTTTATCCCAATCAAATAGAATAGCATGTTTTTTGTTTTTTTTTAAGACGTTCGGAGTGACAAAGATATTGACTATGTAATTTTTTTTTTATTTTGTCAGATATTGATGTTTCACTATTCCACGCCCTTCCCCTTCTTTTTTTTCTTTTTTTTTTTTCTTTTCCCACACTTTCATCTTCATCATCATCAGCATCTTTGACATCAACTTCTTCCTCACCTTATTCATCTTCTTCTTCATCCTTTACCTTTTTTTTTTTTTGATTACATTCTTCATATTCATTTTATTCAACTATTATTATTCTTCCTATTCTACATATTCTTTTTATTCCACTGTTATTATTCTTCCTATTCTACTTCTTCATCATATTCTCATTTGTGACAGGCATTCCCGTAGTTGTTATCTATAAAAGTTGGAAGATTACACCTTCCGTTCTGCCAGTCACAAAAGTTACATTTGTCCGCGTTCAGTTTGGCCTGCAGCATCAGGCTTTATCCAGGGGCACCACGAGGAGGAACGGACTCACCCCCATACACTGCTTAGTCTTCTTCTGCATATAATTTAGATAATATCTTTTGCTCTGATATTAAGTCTTATGCTTAATGTTCTTCTGCTCTTTGTTCTGCAGCCTCTTGTTCTTCTGCTTCTCGGTCTTCCATGTCGTCATCTCCAGGGTCGTCGTCTCCAGTGTCGTCATCTCCGCCGTCGTCGTCTCCGCCGTCGTCGTCTCCGCCGCCGTCGTCGTCGTCATCGGGGTGGTCTTCCGGGTCGTCGTCGTCGGCATCGGGATGGTCTTCCGGGTCGTCGACTTTAGGGTCTTCAACTTGGAAATGTAGCAGAAGGTACAAGAAGGCTGAGAAAATGCCAAGAACCAGCTGATGGAACTGGAACTCGGATGGCTACCCGAAGGTTCAAGAGCCTATGGAACTACCGAGGACCAGCTGACGTTACTGGAACCCGGTTACTAAGCAGGAGGTACCCGTGCTAAAAAGCACTACCAAGGACCGCCTGACGTTGGCGGAACTCAGATACCCAGAAGGAGGCACCTAAGCCAAAGGCTCTGCCCGGAACCAGCTGACGGTACTGGAACCAGGATGGGGAGCAGAAGGTACAAGAGCAAAAGACACTGCCGAGAACCAGCTGACGGTACTGGAACCCGGATGGGTAGCCGAAGGTCCAAGAGCCAATGGAACTACCGAGGACCACCTGACGTTACTGGAACCCGGTTACCAAGCAGGAGGTACCCGTGCCTGAAAGCACTACCAAGGACCACCTGACGTTGGTGGAACTTGGATACCCAGAAGGAGGCACCTAAGCCAAAGGCTCTGCCCGGAACCAGCTGACGGTACTGGAACCAGGATGGGGAGCAGAAGGTACAAGAGCAAAAGACACTGCCGAGAACCAGCTGACGGTGCTGGAACCAGGTGGTGGACCTGAAGGCCCACAGGAGAGGAGAGAACAGCTAGGCCGCGAGGCAGCCGCAGTTACCGAACCCCAACAGTCCTACAGGGGGAGCTGGGCCTACTGGCACTACAGAACCAGCCTTGACTACCAGTTCATGCAGCCCACATAGGAAGCTCCTAAACTGGAGGCACCCTGGAGTTGGCTAACCCGACCGCACCACGACGGGGCAAGCATAGGCGTCTCAGTGAGCTTGACACAACCCGGAAACAGCTGACGGTGCTGAAACCAGGCTTGGCACGAGGGAGTACCTGTGTCAAAAACACTGCCGAGAACCAGCTGGCGTTGCTGGAACCCAGATGCGTTGCCCCAGTGTGCAAGAGCCAATGGCACGACCGAGGACCAGCTGACGGTGCTGGAACCCGGTTACTAAGCTGTAGGTGCCCGCGCTTAAAAGCACTACCAAGGACCGCCTGACGTTGGCGGAACTCGGATACCCAGGAGGAGGCACCTAAGCCAAAGGCTCGGCCTGGAACCAGCTGACGGTGCTGGAACCAGGAGGTGGACCCGAAGGCCCACAGGAGAGGAGAGAACAGCTAGGCCGCGAGGCAGCCGCAGTTACCGAACCCAACAGTCCTACAGGGGGAGCTGGGCCTACTGGCACTACAGAACCAGCCTTGACAACCAGTTCACGCAGCCCACATAGGAAGCTCCTAAACTGGAGGCACCCTGGAGTTGGCTAACCCGACCGCACCACGACGGGGCAAGCATAGGCGTCTCAGTGAACTTGACACAACCCGGAAACAGCTGACGGTGCTGAAACCAGGCTTGGCACGAGGGAGTACCTGTGTCAAAAACACTGCCGAGAACCAGCTGGCGTTCCTGGAACCCAGATGCGTTGCCCCAGTGTGCAAGAGCCAATGGCACGACCAAGGACCAGCTGACGGTGCTGGAACCCGGTTACTAAGCTGTAGGTGCCCGCGCTTAAAAGCACTACCAAGGACCGCCTGACGTTGGCGGAACTCGGATACCCAGGAGGGGGCACCTAAGCTAAAGGCTCGGCCTGGAACCAGCTGACGGTGCTGGAACCAGGTGGTGGACCCGAAGGCCCACAGGAGAGGAGAGAACAGCTAGGCCGCGAGGCAGCCGCAGTTACCGAACCCCAACAGTCCTACAGGGGGAGCTGGGCCTACTGGCACTACAGAACCAGCCTTGACTACCAGTTCACGCAGCCCACATAGGAAGCTCCTAAACTGGAGGCACCCTGGAGTTGGCTAACCCGACCGCACCACGACGGGGCAAGCATAGGCATCTCAGTGAGCTTGACACAACCCGGAAACAGCTGACGGTGCTGAAACCAGGCTTGGCACAAGGGAGTACCTGTGTCAAGAACACTGCCGAGAACCAGCTGGCGGTGCTGGAACCCAGATGCGTTGCCCCAGTGTGCAAGAGCCAATGGCACGACCGAGGACCAGCTGGCGGTGCTGGAACCCGGTTACTAAGCTGTAGGTGCCCGCGCTTAAAAGCACTACCAAGGACCGCCTGACGTTGGCGGAACTCGGATACCCAGGAGGAGGCACCTAAGCCAAAGGCTCGGCCTGGAACCAGCTGACGGTGCTGGAACCAGGTGGTGGACCCGAAGGCCCACAGGAGAGGAGAGAACAGCTAGGCCGCGAGGCAGCCGCAGTTACCGAACCCCAACAGTCCTACAGGGGGAGCTGGGCCTACTGGCACTACAGAACCAGCCTTGACTACCAGTTCACGCAGCCCACATAGGAAGCTCCTAAACTGGAGGCACCCTGGAGTTGGCTAACCCGACCGCACCACGACGGGGCAAGCATAGGCGTCTCAGTGAGCTTGACACAACCCGGAAACAGCTGACGGTGCTGAAACCAGGCTTGGCACGAGGGAGTACCTGTGTCAAGAACACTGCCGAGAACCAGCTGGCGGTGCTGGAACCCAGATGCGTTGCCCCAGTGTGCAAGAGCCAATGGCACGACCAAGGACCAGCTGGCGGTGCTGGAACCCGGTTACTAAGCTGTAGGTGCCCGCGCTTAAAAGCACTACCAAGGACCGCCTGACGTTGGCGGAACTCGGATACCCAGGAGGAGGCACCTAAGCCAAAGGCACGGCCTGGAACCAGCTGACGGTGCTGGAACCAGGAGGTGGACCCGAAGGCCCACAGGAGAGGAGAGAACAGCTAGGCCGCGAGGCAGCCGCAGTTACCGAACCCAACAGTCCTACAGGGGGAGCTGGGCCTACTGGCACTACAGAACCAGCCTTGACTACCAGTTCACGCAGCCCACATAGGAAGCTCCTAAACTGGAGGCACCCTGGAGTTGGCTAACCCGACCGCACCACGACGGGGCAAGCATAGGCGTCTCAGTGAACTTGACACAACCCGGAAACAGCTGACGGTGCTGAAACCAGGCTTGGCACGAGGGAGTACCTGTGACGAGAACACTGCCGAGAACCAGCTGGCGGTGCTGGAACCCAGATGCGTTGCCCCAGTGTGCAAGATCCAATGGCACGACCGAGGACCAGCTGGCGGTGCTGGAACCCGGTTACTAAGCTGTAGGTGCCCGCGCTTAAAAGCACTACCAAGGACCGCCTGACGTTGGCGGAACTCGGATACCCAGGAGGAGGCACCTAAGCCAAAGGCTCGGCCTGGAACCAGCTGACGGTGCTGGAACCAGGTGGTGGACCCGAAGGCCCACAGGAGAGGAGAGAACAGCTAGGCTGCGAGGCAGCCGCAGTTACCGAACCCCAACAGTCCTACAGGGGGAGCTGGGCCTACTGGCACTACAGAACCAGCCTTGACTACCAGTTCACGCAGCCCACATAGGAAGCTCCTAAACTGGAGGCACCCTGGAGTTGGCTAACCCGACCGCACCATGACGGGGCAAGCATAGGCGTCTCAGTGAGCTTGACACAACCCGGAAACAGCTGACGGTGCTGAAACCAGGCTTGGCACGAGGGAGTACCTGTGACAAAAACACTGCCGAGAACCAGCTGGCGGTGCTGGAACCCAGATGCGTTGCCTATTAAAGATTGTCTTCCTAGAGCCCCAACTAGCGGTGCTGGAGCAAAGGGTAAGCAGGGGGAGCAGAGTGTAGGCCGAAGCCTGCACTGGAGGCAGCTTTGTGTCAGCGTTGCGTTTGCAGGACACTTTGCCGGCTACACAGTGTGGGAACAGCTGGCGTTGCTGAACCCCACTAACACAATGGCGGGTGTTTTTCTCTGTGCAGCTAGCACTTGCGGGCAAAAACTAGCGATGTTAGAGCCCGTGGTGAAGCAGGAGGAGGAGGAGGAGAGGAGCAGAGTGTAGGCCGAAGCCTAGTTGAACCAATTTCAAAGGAAACCTTTAACCCCCCCTCAGGTGTTACAAAGTACAAGAGACACACCTTGTGCAGTATTAATGCTGCACAAGTGAAAGGTTGCTCTATTAATTTGTCTACTTGCACACGCTGAATGAAAGACGTACACAATTTTGCCCATTCTACAGTCAAACTGTAGTGGATGCGTGACTTGGCTTTTTAAGGACACGCAGCACAGGTGTCCCAAATAACGCCTTGGTGCTTGGCGCAGCTTCCTGAGCGTTGTTATTTGCTGTACAGGAGTCAGCACTCTTGTGTTATCCCTTGGCAATGCCCTGTTAGAGCTGCCCGTCTTATGACCTCATTTCATGTTGGCCGGTGCGGTTAACGATGGCCATAAATCCCAGACCCACAGTGCCTTTTCCTAAAGTCACACTGCGGTGCAGGGATTCGTGGCCTTGTGCAGTAAATATGTTCGCCGCTCACACATGTCCTTACACCTGCTTCAGACTGGGCGGCCTCAGCTGATCCCTTATCGCATGCCGCGGCCATGAGGCCGCACAGTCAGAAGAAGGCGGAAGGAGGGGAGTGAAGACAGGGGAACATATGCACTGCTCGTGCCCATCAATCACACCCTCGCAGTCAAAATATATGAGACAACGAGGGGCGTTGTGTCGGGCAGGGCGGACGCACAGGCACAGCCAGCCAACCAATGATGTCAGAAGACGGGCAGCGCTAACAATGGGGGTGCTGCTTGTCATTAGAAAGGAAAGTCACACCTCAGGGACAGTGGAATGGTCTCTAATGAGACACATTTTGTACGTGTTGAGTTCCACGTGGGCAAGGAGAAAAAAGTCAGCCACCTTGTACAAATGCAGCAGTACTGCTGTACAAGGTGGCTGTTATACATAGAAACACCTGGGGGTGGGGGGCAGGCTCCCTTCAATTTCAGTTCATGTGCCTGCGTGGCGTTTGCAGGACACGTTGCCGGCTACACAGCAGGGGAACAGCTGGCGGTGCTGAACCCCACTAACACATTGGCTGGTGTTTTTCTCTGTGCAGCTAGCACTTCCGGGCAGAAACTGGAGGTGTTTGAGCCCAGGGTCAGCAGGAGGAGGAGAGGAGCAGAGTGTAGGCCGAAGCCTGCACTGGTGGCAGCTTTTGGTCAGTTGTGCCAGCGTGGCTTGTGCTGGACACGATGCCGACTACACAGCAGGGGAACAGCTGGCGGTGCTGAACCCCACTAACACATTGACTGGTGTTTTTCTCTGTGCAGCTAGCAGTTCCGGGCAAAAACTAGCGGTGTTTGAGCCCAGGGTCAGCAGGAGGAGGAGAGGAGCAGAGTGTAGGCCGAAGCCTGCACTGGTGGCAGCTTTTGGTCGGTTGTGCCAGCGTGGCTTGTGCTGGACACGATGCCGGCTACACAGCAGGGGAACAGCTGGCGGTGCTGAACCCCACTAACACATTGGCTGGTGTTTTTCTCTGTGCAGCTAGCACTTCCAGGCTACAACTGGCGGTGTTATAGCCCAGGGTCAGCAGGAGGAGAGGAGCAGAGTGTAGGCCGAAGCCTAGTTGAACCAATTTCAAAGGTAACCTTTAACCCCCCCTCAGGTGTTGCAAGGTACAAGAGCCACACCTTGAACTGCATTAATGATGCACAAGTCAAAGGTTGCTCTCTTAATTTTGCTCCTTGTACACGCTGAATAAAACACGTACACTATTTAGCCCATTATACTGTCAAACAGTAGTGGAGGCGTGACTTGTCTTTTTAAGGAGACGCAGCACAGGTGTACAAATTTACACCTAGGTGCTGGGCGCAGATTCCTTACCGTTGTTATTTGCAGTACAGGAAACTGCGCTCTTGTGTTATCCCTTGGCAATACCCTGTTAGTGCAGGCCGTCTCATGACCTCATTTCATGTTGGCCGGTGCGGTTAACGATGGCCATAAATCCCAGACCCACAGTGCCTTTTCCTAAAGTCACACTGCGGTGCTGGGATTCGTGGCCTTGTGCAGTAAATATGTTCGCCGCTCACACATGTCCTTACACCTGCTTCAGACTGGGCGGCCTCAGCTGATCCCTTATCGCATGCCGCGGCCATGAGGCCGCACAGTCAGAAGAAGGCGGAAGGAGGGGAGTGAAGACAGGGGAACATATGCACTGCTCGTGCCCATCAATCACACCCTCGTAGTCAAAATATATGAGACAACGAGGGGCGTTGTGTCGGGCAGGGCGGACGCACAGGCACAGCCAGCCAACCAATGATGTCAGAAGACGGGCAGCGCTAACAATGGGGGTGCTGCGTGTCATTAGAAAGGAAAGTCACACCTCAGGGACAGTGGAATGGTCTCTAATGAGACACATTTTGTACGTGTTGCGTTCCACGTGGGCAAGGAGAAAAAAGTCAGCCACCTTGTACAAATGCAGCAGTACTGCTGTACAAGGTGGCTGTTATACATAGAAACACCTGGGGGTGGGGGGCAGGCTCCCTTCAATTTCAGTTCATGTGCCTGCGTGGCGTTTGCAGGACACGTTGCCGGCTACACAGCAGGGGAACAGCTGGCGGTGCTGAACCCCACTAACACATTGGCTGGTGTTTTTCTCTGTGCAGCTAGCACTTCCGGGCAGAAACTGGAGGTGTTTGAGCCCAGGGTCAGCAGGAGGAGGAGAGGAGCAGAGTGTAGGCCGAAGCCTGCACTGGTGGCAGCTTTTGGTCAGTTGTGCCAGCGTGGCTTGTGCTGGACACGATGCCGGCTACACAGCAGGGGAACAGCTGGCGGTGCTGAACCCCACTAACACATTGGCTGGTGTTTTTCTCTGTGCAGCTAGCACTTCCGGGCAGAAACTGGAGGTGTTTGAGCCCAGGGTCAGCAGGAGGAGGAGAGGAGCAGAGTGTAGGCCGAAGCCTGCACTGGTGGCAGCTTTTGGTCAGTTGTGCCAGCGTGGCTTGTGCTGGACACGATGCCGGCTACACAGCGGGGGAACAGCTGGCGGTGCTGAACCCCACTAACACATTGACTGGTGTTTTTCTCTGTGCAGCTAGCAGTTCCGGGCAAAAACTAGCGGTGTTTGAGCCCAGGGTCAGCAGGAGAGGAGCAGAGTGTAGGCCGAAGCCTAGTTGAACCAATTTCAAAGGTTACCTTTAACCCCCCCTCAGGTGTTGCAAGGTACAAGAGCCACACCTTGTGCAGCATTAATGCTGCACAAGTAAAAGGTTGCTCTATTCAATTTGCTCCTTGCACACGCTGAATAATACACGTACACTATTTAGCCCACTATACTGTCAAACAGTAGTGGAGGCGTGACTTGTCTTTTTAAGGAGATGCAGCACAGGTGTCAAAATTTACACCTAGCTGCTGGGCGCAGATTCCTGAGCGTTGTTATTTGCTGTACAGGAGTCTGCGCTATTGTGATCCCTTGGCCATGCGCTGTGACTGAGCGCTTCCTGTCTTCTGACCTCATTTCATGTTGGCCGTTGCGGTTAGCGATGGACATGAATCCCAGACCCACAGTGTGTTTTCAAAAAATCACACTGCGTGGCTGGGATTCGTGGCCTTGTGCAGTAAATAGGTTTGCCGCTCACACATGTCCTTACACCTGCTTCAGACTGGGCGGCCTCATCTGATCCCTTATCGCCTGCCGCGGCCATGAGGACACCCAGTCTGAAGAAGGCGGAAGGAGATGAGTGAACACAGGCAAACATATGCACTGCACATGCCCATCAATCACACCCTCGCTGTCCAAAAAAATAAGACACCGAGGGGCGTTGTTTCGAGCAGGGCAGACGCACAGGCGCAGTCAGCTAACCAATGATGCCAAAAGACGGGCAGCGCTAACAAGGGTGGTGCTGCGTATCATTAGAAAGGAAAGTCACACCTCAGAGACAGTGGAATGGTGTCAATGAGCCACATTTTGTACGTGTTGAGTTCCACGTGGGCAAGGAGAAAAAGTCAGCCACCTTGTACAAATGCAGCAGTACTGCTGTACAAGGTGGCTGTTATACATAGAAACACCTGGGGGTGGGGGGCAGGCTCCCTTCAATTTCAGTTCATGTGCCTGCGTGGCGTTTGCAGGTCACGTTGCAAGCTACACAGCAGGGGAACAGCTGGCGTTGCTGAACCCCACTGACACATTGACTGGTGTTTTTCTCTGTGCAGCTCGCATGTTCGGGCAAAAACTGGCGGTGTTAGAGCCCAGGGTCAGCAGGAGGAGGAGAGGAGCAGAGTGTAGGCCGAAGCCTGCACTGGTGGCAGCTTTTGGTCGGTTGTGCCAGCGTGGCTCGTGCTGGACACGATGCAAGCTACACAGCAGGGGAACAGCTGGCGGTGCTGAACCCCACTAACACATTGGCTGGTGTTTTTCTCTGTGCAGCTAGCACTTCCGGGCAGAAACCGGAGGTGTTTGAGCCCAGGGTCAGCAGGAGGAGGAGAGGAGCAGAGTGTAGGCCGAAGCCTGCACTGGTGGCAGATTTTGGTCAGTTGTGCCAGCGTGGCTTGTGCTGGACACGATGCCGGCTACACAGCGGGGGAACAGCTGGCGGTGCTGAACCCCACTGACACAATGGTGGGTGTTTTTCTCTGTGCAGCTAGCATGTCCGGGCAGAAACTGGCGGTGTTTGAGCCCAGGGTCAGCAGGAGGAGGAGAGGAGCAGAGTGTAGGCCGAAGCCTCCACTGGTGGCAGCTTTTGGTCAGTTGTGCCAGCGTGGCTTGTGCTGGACACGATGCCGACTACACAGCAGGGGAACAGCTGGCGGTGCTGAACCCCACTAACACATTGACTGGTGTTTTTCTCTGTGCAGCTAGCAGTTCCGGGCAAAAACTAGCGGTGTTTGAGCCCAGGGTCAGCAGGAGAGGAGCAGAGTGTAGGCCGAAGCCTAGTTGAACCAATTTCAAAGGTTACCTTTAACCCCCCCTCAGGTGTTGCAAGGTACAAGAGCCACACCTTGTGCAGCATTAATGCTGCACAAGTAAAAGGTTGCTCTATTTAATTTGCTCCTTGCACACGCTGAATAAAACACGTACACTATTTAGCCCACTATACTGTCAAACAGTAGTGGAGGCGTGACTTGTCTTTTTAAGGAGATGCAGCACAGGTGTCAAAATTTACACCTAGCTGCTGGGCGCAGATTCCTGAGCGTTGTTATTTGCTGTACAGGAGTCTGCGCTATTGTGATCCCTTGGCCATGCGCTGTGAGCGCTTCCTGTCTTCTGACCTCATTTCATGTCGGCCGTTGCGGTTAGCGATGGACATGAATCCCAGACCCACAGTGTGTTTTCAAAAAATCACACTGCGTGGCTGGGATTCGTGGCCTTGTGCAGTAAATAGGTTTGCCGCTCACACATGTCCTTACACCTGCTTCAGACTGGGCGGCCTCAGCTGATCCCTTATCGCCTACCACGGCTAGGAGGCCGCACAGTCTGAAGAAGGCGGAAGGAGATGAGTTAAGACAGGCGAACATATGCACTGCTCGTGCCCATAAACCACACCCTCGCTGACAAAATAAATATGACAACGAGGGGCGTTGTTTATAGCAGGGCGGATGCACAGGCGCAGCCAGCTAACCATGATGACAAAAGACGGGAAACGCTACCAAGGGGGGTGCTGCGTATCATTAGAAAGGAAAGTCACACCTCAGGGACAGTGGAATGGTCTCAATGAGACACATTTTGTACGTGTTGAGTTCAACGTGGGCAAGGAGAAAAAGTCAGCCACCTTGTACAAATGCAGCAGTACTGCTGTACTAGGTGGCTGTTATACATAGAAACACCGGGGGGGGGGGGTGGGGCCAGGTTCCCTTTAATTTCAGTTCATGTGCCTGCGTGGCGTTTGCAGGTCACGTTGCCGGCTACACAGCAGGGGAACAGCTGGCGTTGCTGAACCCCACTAACACATTGGCTGGTGTTTTTCTCTGTGCAGCTAGCACTTCCGGGCAAAAACTAGCGGTGTTTGAGCCCAGGGTCAGCAGGAGGAGGAGAGGAGCAGAGTGTAGGCCGAAGCCTGCACTGGTGGCAGCTTTTGTTCTGTTGTGCCAGCGTGGCTTGTGCTGGACACGTTGCCGACTACACAGCAGGGGAACAGCTGGCGGTGCTGAACCCCACTGACACATCACCTAGTGTTTTTTCTGTGTAGACAACACTTCCAGGTGGCAACTGACAGTGTTGAAACCCAGGGAATCAAAGAGGAGCAGAGTGTAGGCCGAAGCCTACAGTGGAGCAAGTTGAAAGGGAACCTTTAACCCCCCCCCCCCCAGGCATTTGTTGCTGAAAGAGCCATCTTGTACAGCAGTAATACTGCACATGGAAAATGGTGGCTCCGAAAATTATGCTCCTTGCAAACGCTGAAGTACACACTCATATAATGTGTCCCCTCACACCGTCAAACCATCCCGGAAGTGGGACTTTCCTTTGTAATGTGACACAGCACAGCCGTCATTCCAACCCCCTTGGTGCCGGGCGCCACCTTCTCAACGTTGTTTGGTTCTGTCACGGAGCCCGCGCTGTAATGTTATCCCTTGGCCATGCACAGTTAGCGGTGGCCGTCTTCTGACATCATGTAGGTGTCAGGCTGGCAGTGCCTGTGCGTCCAAGCTGCCCGAGATCAAACCTTGCAGTGTCATCTAATGTAGTCCCACTGCGGGCCAGGGATCCATGGGCATGCGCAGTGCATATCATCGCCTCTCACTCACCTCCTTCCTGCTTCTTCAGACTGTGCGGCGTCACGGCCGTGGCATGCTATTAGGGATCAGCTGACGCCGCCTAGTCTGAAGAAGCGTGAAGAAGGGGAGTGAGAGGCTAGTAGATGCACTGCGCATGGCCATGGATACCAGGCCCACTGTAGGATCACATTAGACGACACTGCGAGGTGTGATTTCGGGCAGCGTGGACGGACAGGCACTGCCAGGACGACAACGAATGATGTCAGAGGACGGGCAGCGCAAACTGTGCATGGCCAAGGGATAACATAACAGCGCAGGGTCCATGACGGAATCAAACAACGCTAAGGAGGCAGCGCACGGTGCCAAGGGGGTAGCAATGACGGCTGTGCTGCGTCACATTACAAAGGAAAGTCCCACCTCCGGGACGGTTGGACGGTGTGAGGGGACACATTACATGAGTGTGTAGTTCAACGTTTGCAAGGAGCATAATTTCAAGAGCGACCTTTCCCTTGTGCAGTATTAGTGCTGCACATGGTGGCTCTTTCAGTAACAAACGCCTAGGGGGGGGGAAGGGACAGGTCCCCTTACATTTTAGTTGTGCCAGCGTGGCGGTCGCATGACACGTTGCCGGATACACAGCTGGGGATCAGCTGACGTTACTGAACCCCAATAACAGAGGAGCGACTGTTGACTGTGCACACAGCACTTCCAGGCACCAACTGGCGGTGTTAGAGCCCAGGGACAGCAGGAGGAGCAGATTGGAGGTATTGCCGCACACACAGCTGGGGATCAGCTGACGTTACTGAACCCCAATAACAGAGGAGCGACTGTTGACTGTGCACACAGCACTTCCAGGCACCAACTGGCGGTGTTAGAGCCCAGGGACAGCAGGAGGAGCAGATTGGAGGTATTGCCGCACACACAGCTGGGGATCAGCTGACGTTGCTGAACCCCAATAACAGAGGAGCGACTGTTGACTGTGCACACAGCACTTCCAGGCACCAACTGGCGGTGTTAGAGCCCAGGGACAGCAGGAGGAGCAGAGGAACAGAGTGTAGGCCGAAGCCTGATTGTAGCAAGTTGAAAGGGAACCTTTAACCCCCCCCCCAAGACGTTTGTAGCTGAAAGAGCCATCTTGTGCATCACTAACGATGCAAAAGGAAAAGGTGGTTCTTTTAATTATGCTCCTTGCAAACACCGAAGTAAACACTAAAAATGTGTCCCCTTATACCGTTAAACCGTCCCGGAGGTGCGAATTTCCTTCGTAATGGGACACAGCACAGCTGACATTCCTATCCCCTTGGTGCCGTGCGCTGCCTCCTCAGCGTTGTTTTAAGCTGTCACGGAGCCTGCGCTGTTCTGTTAGCCCTTGGCCATGCCCAATTAGCGCTGCCTGTCTTCTGACATAATTTGGTGTCAGGCTGTTACTGCCTGTGCGTCCACGCTGCTCCAGATCCCACCTCGCAGTCTCGTCCAACGTAATCCCACTGCGGGCCTTGGAACCATGGACATGCACAGTGCATATCCTCGACTCTCACTCCCCTCCTTCCCTCTTCTTCAGACTGTGCGGTGTCACGGCCGTGGCATGCTATTAGGGATCAGCTGACGGCGCACAGTCTAAAGAAGGCGGAGGGAAATGAGCGAGAGCCCGAGGGGAAGATATGCACTGCGCATGGCCATGGATCCCAGGCCCGCAGTGTGACTCAATCAGAAGACACAGCGAGGCGGGATCTCGGGCAGCGCGGCCGCACAGGCGCAGCCAGCCTGACACCAAATTATGTCAGAAAACAGGCAGCGCAAATAGGGCATGCCCAAAGGATAACAGAACAGCGCAGGCTCCGTGACAGCTTAAAACAACGCTGAGGAGGCAGCGCATGGCACCAAGGGGGTAGGAATGACGGCTGTGCTGCGTCACATTGCGAAGGAAAGTCCCAGCTCCGGGACAGTATAACGGTATCAGTGAACACATTTTATAAGTGTTAAGTTCTGCGTGTGCAAGGAGCTAAAAAAAAAGAGCTACCTTTTCCTTGTGCAGCATTACTGCTGCACAAGATGGCTCTTTCAGTAACAAACGACGGGGGGGGGGGACAGGTTCCCTTACATTTAGGTTGTTGTGCCAGCGTGGCGGTCGCAGGACACATTGCCGGCTACACAGCTGGGGATCAGCTGACGTTACTGAAACCCAATAACACTGGGTCGTATGTTTTTACTGTGCAGCCTGCACTTCTGAGCCGCAACTGGCGGTGTTGGAGCCCAGGAATAGCAGTTCAGTTGGTAGAAAGATGAACACAGCAGGAGACCTGGATGACACCTCATTACTTAATCAGGCAGAGGAGTGGCAAATTCCTGCGAGATCCAGGCCTGGTTCATTTTCAGGAAAGTAAGCCGGTCAACATTATCGGAGGATAGTCGCATGCGACGGTCTGTTAGTACACCACCTGCGGCACTAAAGACACGTTCCGATAAGACACTAGCCGCAGGGCAAGCCAGCACCTCCAATGCATACTGGCTTAGCTCTGGCCATGTATCCAGCTTAGAGACCCAAAACTTGAATGGGGAAGAGCCGTCTGGGAGTACAGTAAGAGGGCAAGCCATGTAGTCTGTCACCATCTGACGGAACCGTTGCCTCCTGCTGACTGGAGCCGCCGGTGATGGTGTAGACATTTGGGGCGGGCACACAAAAGTGTGCCAGAGTTGTGCCATACTGGGCTTGCCTTGGGCAGAGGCACTGCTTCTGCTCCCTCTTTGGGCAGAGCCTCCCCCACTGCCTCGACGCACTGAGCTGCTTTGTAAAGCACTAGCAGCACTCCTCTCAGTTGGACAGGAGAAGATGATGGAATTCACCAGTGTGTCGTGGTACTCCCGCAATTTACGCTCCCGGGTCAACGCAAGGATGAGGTTTTGGACGTTGTCCCGGTAGCGAGGATCGAGGAGGGTGAACACCCAATAATCAGGCATGTTGAGAATGTGGTCGATGCGGCGGTCGTTTCTCAGGCACTGCAGCATGAAATCCACCATGTGCTGCAGAGTGCCAACTGGCCCAGAAACGCTGTCCCCTGCTTGAGACATGATCTCTGCCCGCTCGTCATCACCCCACCCTCGCTGTACACACTGACCACTGGACAATTGTGTCGCTCCCTCCTCTGGACGGAGCTCTTCCTCCTCCATTGACTCCTCCTCATCCTCCTCACAAATTGGCCCCTGCGTACCCCTTTGTGAGGAACCACGTAGCGCTGACTCTCCAGAAGCTGATGGAAAAGGTGACTCCTCATCCTCCACCTCTTCCACAACATCATCCCTTAACCCTTGCAAAGTTTGCTGAAGCAGGCAGATAAGGGGGACAGTCATGCTGACTAGTGCATCATCTGCACTTGCCATCCGCGTGGAATAATCAAAAGGACGCAAAACCTGGCAGACGTCCTTCATAGTGGCCCACTCTGTGGTTGTGAAGTCTGATCGGAGCTGACTGCGACTTCTTTGCGCCTGATGCAGCTGGTACTCCATAACTGCTTGCTGCTGCTCACACAACCGCTCCAACATATGTAACGTGGAATTCCACCGGGTAGGTAGGTCACATATGATGCGGTGTTCCGGAAGGCGGAATCGGCGCTGCAGAGCAGCAATGCGGGATCTGGCCAAGCTGGAACGCCGCAAGTGAGCACACTCTAGGCGAACCTTGTGCAGCAGGGCATCAAGATCCGGATAGTCCCTCAGAAAACTCTGCACAACCAAATTGAGCACATGTGCCAGACATTGGATGTGAGTGAGGTTGCCAAGGGCCAAAGCTGCCACCAGATTTCGGCCATTGTCACACACTACCATGCCTGGCTGGAGATTCGCTGGCAGTAACCACACATCGCTCTCCTGCTTGATGGCATTCCAGAGCTCCTGCGCTGTGTGGCTTCGATGCCCCAATGAAACTAGTTTCAAGATGGCCTGCTGACGTTTGGCCACGGCTGTGCTCATGTCGGTCATAGGTAAACGTTCACGGGTCCATGTGGAGGTGGACTGTGACGGATCCTGCAGAGAGGAATCTGAGGAACTGGTGTAAGAGGAGGAGTCGATGCGTACAGACTGGATTCCTGCAATCCTTGGAGTGGGCAGGACACGTCCTGCGCCACTCGCACGATCTGTACCTGGCTCAACAACATTAACCCAATGGGCAGTGAGGGAAACATATCGCCCCTGTCCATGCTGACTGGTCCACGCATCGGTGGTGAGGTGGACCTTGCTACTGACGGCGTTCAGTAGCGCATGTTTTATGTTTGCCTCAACATGCCTGTGCAGGGCAGGGACAACCTGCCTGCTGAAGTAAAAGCGGCTGGGCACCTTGTACTGTGGGACTGCCAATGCCATCAAGTCACGGAAGCTGTCAGTCTCCACCAGCCTGAACGAGAGCATTTCCAGGGACAACAGTTTGGCAATGCCTGCATTCAGAGCCTGTGCTCGGGGGTGGTTGGCCAAGAATGCCCGCCTTTTCTCCCATGCCTGTACTACCGATGGCTGTAGAGTAGACTGGGAGTGTGAGGATGACTGGGAAGGTGCTGCTGTGGGTGGAATTACACTAGGTCTCTGGACAACAGTGGAGGAAGAGGCAACACGAGATGAAGAGGTGGTAGCTGCCTCTGTTGGTTGGCCTACGTCTTCACTGTGTTTCTGTAACTCCACCGCGTGCCTGGTCCGCACATGTTTCCACATATTTGTGGTATTGAGGTTGCTGACACTTTTACCTCTTTTTACTTTCTGATGACACAGCTTGCATTTGACAAAACAAATGTCATCTGCAACTGTGTCAAAAAAGGACCAGGCACTGCAAGTCTTGGGAGCGCCCTTTTTGGCTTTGGAAAGAGACAGGCTCCTAATGGGTGCCAAAGTGGAGGCTACAGGCTCCGCAGTCTTCCCCCTCCCTCTCCCTCTTTGGCCCGTAAGGGGAAGCTCTTCCTCAGAGCTGCTCCCACCACCTTCCTGTTCCTCACGCCACGATGGGTCAAGGACCTCATCATCTCCACTACCCTCTGCCACCAACTGCTCCTCCTGGGTAGTCTCGGCAGCACAGTACGCATCAGAAAGCGGCACCTGAGTTTCATCATCAGATGCGTACTGCGCTGTGGTCACCGGAGGCACTGGCCCACCTGCCTCTTCAGAGTCAGAGAGAAAAAGCTGTTGGGCATCACTGCACACTGCCTCTTCTTCCATTTCTCCAATGCTGCTTGGCTGGCCCCCTGTTTCCAAGCCAAGAGATTCAGAGAACAGAAGTGGAGACGGCTCCTGTCCTGGGCTCTCTGACTGCCTGGCCAATTTGGCAGGTGGTGAAGAGACAGATGGCTGCTCTCCAGTGCTCTGTGCCTGAGAGGATGTGGCACTAACTGAAGTCGATGCCGAGGCGTTAGCTGCCATCCACCCGACAACGGCTTCAATTTGGTCTTCACGCAGCAGCGGTGCACGGCGCTTTCCGACAAAGCTGCGCATGAAGGACTGTTCCCTGCTGAAACTGAGTGACGACGAGTCACCGGCGCCCGCAGCAGGCACAGAATCACCACGTCCTCTCCCTGCTCCTCTCCCTGCTCCGCGCCCACGCCCACGTGCCTTACTCCCTGCCCTCTTCATCTTGGTTGACAGATAAAGATAAGCAGAAAAGTACTAAGGCCTTAGCGTGCTTATTCCTGAAATGCTCCTCCTAACAGGTGTAAGAAACACTAATGTTGTAAAGTGTGGACTAAACTTTATTATTTTTCAAATGTGGCCTACACAAGTGTTAAGTTGTGTTTGGTGAACTTTACTTTTTTTTTTGTGCAGATCGGGCTACAGAGCTAGTTTAAATCACACGGAGACCGTGCAGACAGCCGTAAACGGCGCTGCAAGGCCAAAAAACCCCTCCTCTAGGTTATCCTATGTAGTGTTTTTCCACTATTTAGCTGGAGACGGGTGGAAAGACACTAATAGGAATTTTTTTTTTTAAATTTTAAACAGGCTGCACTATTTGAAAAAAAAGGAAATTGTTTTTCAAGGTATGAGGTAGTAACGCACCCTGAGCTGAATCCAACCGGCTAGAGCTGCACACAGACTACAGGGCGAGCTGCGCTCACACAGAGACCGTGCAGACAGCCGTAAACAGCGCTGCAAGGCCCAATAAACCCCCTCTAGGTTATCCTATGTAGTGTTTTTCCACTATTTAGCTGGAGATGGGTGGAAAAACACTAATAGGGAATTTTTTTTAAATTTTTTAAACAGGCTGCACTATTTGAAAAAAAGGAAAATTTTTCTCAAGGTATGAGCCAGTAACGAACCCTGAGCTGAACCCAACCGGCTATGGCTGCACACAGACTACAGGGCGAGCTGGGCTCACACGGAGACCGTGCAGACAGCCGTAAACGGCACTGCAAGGCCCAAAAACCCCCCTCTAGGTTATCCTATGTAGTGTTTTTCCACAATTTAGCTGGAGACGGGTGGAAAAACACTAATAGGGAATTTTTTTTTTAAATTTTTAAACAGGCTGCACTATTTGAAAGAAAGGAAAATTTTTCTCAAGGTATGAGCCAGTAACGAACCCTGAGCTGAATCCAACCGGCTATGGCTGCACACAGACTACAGGGCGAGCTGGGCTCACACGGAGACCGTGCAGACAGCCGTAAACGGCGCTGCAAGACCCAAAAACCCTCCTCTAGGTTATCCTATGTAGTGTTTTTCCACAATTTAGCTGGAGACGGGTGGAAAAACACTAATAGGAAACTTGAGAAAAAATGTGCAGCAGGCTGCACTATGAGCAAAAAAGGACAACTGTGTGAGGCAGTGTGAACCCCCCCTGAGCTGAATACAACCGGGTATATGGCTGCACACAGACTACAGAGTGAGCTGCACACACACACACACAGAGACCTTGCAGAACGCTGTTAAAACAGCGCTGCAAGGCAAGAGCAAGGTGAACAGTGAAGAACACACAGCGTTTTGCTAAATTAGCCTTTGGAAAGGAAAATAAAGCAATTAGCTAGCTCAACTGGCCCTCAGTTAGAACACAGCGTCCTGTCCCTAACTGAAATCACAGCAGAGTGAGCGCAAAATGGCGGCAGCGTTTTTTATAGTGCAGAGTGACATCATTTCAGCAGCCAATCACAGCCTTGCCAGTACTTACATGCCCACCATGCTAAACAGGATGTGCCCACACTTCCAATCATTCCTCATTGGCTGCTGCGTTCTGTTTGAATTCTGGGAACTTCCGATTCCGGTATCCGATACACGGGAAGTATCGGAATTCAGTATCGGAATTCTGATACCGCAAATATCGGCCGATACCCGATACTTGTGGTATCGGAATGCTCAACACTACTGACTACCTATTCAGCTCTGTGGTTCCAAGTTGTTTGTTCTCACTATCGACTCTGCTTTATCAATGTGCCTGACTGAATGATCGGCTCTGCTGTTCAAATCTGCTTGTCCACACACTAGCCTCTGCTATTTAAAGGTACCTGTCTATCCATTTCTGCTGTTCCAAGGTACATGTCCAGACACCTGGCTCTGTGGTTCCAAGATGCTTGCCTGCTGGTATTTTAGGAGTCTAACTGCCTATTTGACTTTACTGTCAATTGGATTGAGAGTATAATAAACTATTACAACACCCTGTGTCTTTTTTTCATTAAAATACTTTTTTCCTAATGTGTGTGTGTTTTATTAACCATTTACTACTATTGGATTAATAATGGATAGGTGTCTTATTGAAACCTCTCCATTATTAATCTGGCTTAATGTCACCTTACAATAGCAAGGTGACATTAACCCTTTATTACCCCATATCCCACCGCTACACGGGAATGGGAAGAGAGAGGCCAAGTGCCAGAATAGGCGCATCTTCCAGATGTGCCTTTTCTGGGGTGGCTGGGGGCAGGTGTTTTTAGCCAGGGGAGGGCCAATAACCATGGACCCTCTCCAGGCTATTAATATCTGCCCTCAGTCACTGGCTTTACCTATCTGGCGGTGCAAATTGCGCGGGAGCCCACGCCAATTTTTACCGCGATTTAACCCTTTATTTTAACAGCTAGAGTCCCCAAATTTTGCACATACACACTACTAACATTAGTGAGGAATATGTAAAAAAAAAAAAGGGATATGAAATGGTTTACTGTATGTAAACCATGTCTCATATCATGTCGGGTTTGGGAAGGAGAAATGAAAAGCCGACAATTGAATTACTGGCTCTTCTGCTATCTAGCGCTGTATGAAATATAAATACATACATATATATATATATATACAGTACAGATCAAAAGTTTGGACACACCTCATTTAAAGATTTTTCTGTATTTTCATGACTATGAAAATTGTAAACAAACACTGAAGGTATCAAAAGGCTTTGATGACTGCTTTGCACACTCTTGGCATTCTCTTGATGAGCTTCAAGAGGTAGTCACCGGAAATGGTCTTCCAACAATCTTGAAGGAGTTCCCAGAGATGCTTAGCACTTGTTGGCCCTTTTGTCTTCACTCTTGAGATTCAAACAGGAGAACAACTTGCAAGTGGCCACTTTAAGTAGCTTTTCTCATGATTGCATACACCTGGCTATGAAGTTCAAAGCTCAATGAGGTTAGAAAATAAAAAAAAGTGCTTTAGTAAGTCAGTAAAAACTAGGTAGGAGTATTTAAAACAAGAAAATGATAAGGGTGCCCATACTTATGCACCTGTCAGAATTTGTTTGACTGCAGATTGCATATTTTCTGTTAGTACAATAAACCTCATTTCAAGGCAGAAACATTACTGTGTCCAACAGTTATTAGATATATGAAACTGAAATAGCTGTTGCAAAAAAAAATATTTTTTATAAAACATTAAGCTTAAGATTAATAGGGGTGCCCAAACTTTTTCATGTAACTGTATACACTGTGTTCCAAATTATTATGCAAATTGGATTTAAGTGTCATAAAGATTTAATTGTTTTGCTTTTCAAATAAACACGTGGATGGTATTGTGTCTCAGGGCTCAATTGATCAATGAAATCAATCTTAAACACATGTGATAATTAGTTTTTCAGGTGATTCTAATTAAAGGAAAGCTACTTAAAAATGATGTTCCACGTTATTAAGCAGGCCACAGGTTTCAAGCAATATGGGAATTAAAAATGATCTCTCTGCTGCTGGAAAGCGTTAAATAGTGCAATGCCTTGGACAAGGTATGAAAACGTTAAATATTTCATGAAAACTTAAGAGTGATCATCATACTGTGAAGAGATTTGTGACTGAAACAGAGCACAGACAGAGTTCATGCAGATAAAGGCATAATGAGGAAGTTTTCTGCCAGACAAATTCATTGGATTAAGAGACCAGCTGGCAAAATACCATTACAAAGCAGCAAACAGTTATTTGAAGCTGCTGGTGCCTTCTTGAGTCCCTCGAACCTCAAGGTGTAGGATCCTTCAAAGGCTTGCTGTGGTGCATAAACCTACTATTCAGCTACCACTAAACAGTGTTCACAAGCAGAAATGGTTGCAGTGGGCCCAAACATACATGAAGACTAATTTTCAAACAGTCTTGTTTAGTGATGAGTGTCGAGCAACCCTGGATGGTCCAGATGGATGGAGTAGTGGATGGTTGGAGGATGGCCACCATGTCCCAACAAGGCTGCGATGTCAGCAAGGAGGTGGAGAAGTCATGTTTTGGGCCAGAATCATGGGGAAATAGCTGGTAGGGCCCTTTAAGGTTCCTGCAATTGTGAAAATGACCTCTGCAAAGTAAATAGAGTTTCTGACTGACAACTTTCTTCCATGGTATAAAAAGCAGAAATGTGCCTTCAGGAGCAAAATCATCTTCATGCTGACAATGCACCATCTTATGCTGCAAATAATCCCTCTGAGTCATTGGCTGCTATGTCCACCATCTTCCCCTGACCTCAACCCTATAGAGAACCTTTGGAGGATCATCCAGCACAAGATCTATGAGGGTGGGAGGCAGTTCACATCAAAACAGCAGCTCTGGGAGGTGATTCTGACTTCATGCAAAGAAATACAAGCAGAAACTCTCCAAAAACTCAAGAATGCAAGAATTGTGAAGGTGATATCAAAGAAGGTTCCTATGTTAACATGTAACTTGGCCTGTTAGGATGTTTTGGAGTTAAATAGCTTTTTTGTTCAGTGAATGTGATCTCCTAATGCTGCAAATTCCACAAATGAGCATTTTCAGTTCTTTAAAACATATCTACTGGCTAATACGGTACCAAGATATATTTCTTTCCTGTATCAAATATTTTGAAATTCTGCTGTGCCTAATAATTTGGAACGGTGCATTTTGAGTTTTTATTCATTTTGGAGACTATACTGTTATCATTGGGAGGTTTCTACAATAAAATTCGATGTATACTCTAATGGGTGATGACTTTTATTAGACTGACTGTCATTTGCACCGACCATTTAGGAAATTCCGCAAAAAATATAATTTGCATAATAATTTGGAATATGTTGTGTATATATATATATATATATATATATATATATACCCCTATACTATGCGTAGACATTTATTTTAGCTATTCTATTCTAACCTGTCAGTGTGATATTACTGTACACCGCGCTGAATTGCCGGCTTTTCTATAGAACACCGATGCGTATTTCTCGCAAGTCACACTGCTGGTCCGTGTGTAATCCGTATTTTTCTCGCCCCCATTGACTTTCACACTGATGGTCCGTGTGCAATCCGTATTTTTCTCGCCCCCATTGCCTTTCATTGGCGTATTTTGTGCGCAATACACTGACAAACGCAGCATGCTGCGATTTTCTACGCCCGTACAATACCGTATAATACGGATGCGTAAAATACGGCAGATAGGAGCTTCCCCATAGAAAATCATTAATCCGTGTGCAATGCGTATTTTCTGCGCCTCTCATACGTAAAACTCGCTAGTGTGACGCCAGCCTCACACGTCTGGACCCCGAGACCGTCATAGGCTATGCTGTGAAGCGAAATTTTAACCCAGCGCTTTCCAATTCACCAAACAATTTTGCCCCTATCTACATAATGGGGAAACAGAAAAAGGAAAAGTGTTGGAGGCAAATTGACAGCTGCCAGATGTGAACAAGGGGGACTTAAAGAGTGAGAGCGATGGCGCCAAAGAGTATATACCGTACAGTTGCTAAGGTGGGGCCCCGACATGGGATACTCACCACACACGGGGATATGAACACACACACACAAAGTGCACCACACACTACCACTATCTTGAACACATATACCACCCTCAGCACACATTTCACCACACATACACCAACCTCGCCACATAAAAGTCGAAACACAAAAGTCGCCACTCAAAACTCACCACGTGCAAAATTCTCCACATGCAAAACTAGGCTCATGCAAAACTCGCCACATGTGCAAAACTCACCTCATGGAAAACTCGTCACACACAAAACTTGCACACGTGGTAAAATTGCCACATGCACAAAACTTGCAACACATGCAAAAGTTGCCTGACACAAAACTTGCACATACTCAAAACGCACCACACATAAAACTCGCAACGTGCAAAACTCGCCATGCGCAAAGCTTGCTGCACACAACTTGCTAAACTAACTTGTCACATGCAACTCGACATACAAAAAGTTGCTACACGCATGTCACCACACAAAACTCATCTCACAAAAATCGCTACACGCATGTCGCCACACGCAACTCAACACACACAACTTGACACATGACACTCGCCCTAAAACACACACAAGTCTGGTATTATCCTTCAAAAATAAAAATCTGATTAATAAGCAGACAAACTACAAGAGCAACAAATGTACCATATAGGAAATACGGCAGCTGTCAGTCACATGACCTGTCTATTATGTGTATGTGTGAGCTAATATATACTGCCAGGGGGGAGGGCTTCTTGTTGGCTGGAGATTTATCAGGCTGCCAATTTAGCTTACAAATACTGAGGTAAAAATACTGATCAAATAACGTGTGAACGCGGTCTAATACAGGAGGAGATGACATACAGGTGCATACTATATACAGGAGGAGATGACATACAGGTATATACTATATACAGGAGGAGATGACTTACAGGTATATATATACAGGAGGAGATGACACAGGTATATACTATATACAGGAGCAGATGACACAAGTATATACTATATACAGGAGGAGATGACATACAGGTACATACTATATACAGGAGGAGATGACATACAGGTATATACTATATACAGGAGCAGATGACACACAGGTATATACTATATACAGGAGGAGATGACTTATAGGTATATACTATATACAGGAGGAGATGACATACAGATATATACTATATATAGGAGGAGATGACATACAGGTATATACTATATACAGAAGAGATGACATACAGATATATACTATATATAGGAGGAGATGACATACAGGTATAAACTATATACAGGAAGAGATGACACATAGGTATATATAATATACAGGAGGAAATGACATACAACAGGTATATACTATTTACAGGGGAGATGACATACAAGTATATACTATATACAGGGGAGATGACATACAGGTATATACTATATACAGGCAATGTCATACAGGTGTATACTATATAAGGGAGATGACAAACATGTATATACTGAAGGGAAAATGAGAGGTGTGAGGTGAAAATGAAAAGGTGTGAGTGTAAAATGAGGGGAGTGAGGGAAAATAGTGGAGTGATCGGAAAATGACAGATGTGAGGTCGAAATGACAAGTGTTGAGGGGGAATGAGAGGAGTGAGGGGGAAAATGAGAGGTGTGAGAGATAAAATGAGAGATGTGAGGGGGAAAATGAAAGATGTGAGGTCGAAATGACAAGTGTTAGGGGGGAATGAGAGGAGTGAGGGGGAAAATAAGAGGAGTGAGGGGGAAAATGAGAGGTGTGAGGGGGAAAATGAGAGAAGTGAGGTGCTAAATGAGAGTTGTGATGGGAAAATAAGAGAAGTGAGGTGCTATAACTAATCACAGATATTTACTATGCCCAAGCAACGCCGGGCTCTTCAGCTAGTAAATAACTAAAGTTCATGATGAAACATATGCCCCTACTAAAGCAAAAGTAAATCTAAAGTGTAAATTCTATAAAACAAAGTTTCAGTATCTGAGCACCTAACAGAGTAAACTTGCCATCATTACATTTTACTGTAGGCTGTAAAACGAGATTTTAGAACACACTGAGTTTAGCGTGAGAACGTGGCTGCGTGTGACCAGCGGTAACCTTAATGACATCACCGCTGGTTACATAGCCGTGTTCTGTCACTAAATTCAGTGTCATTTGGCTGCTGGGCTGAGTGTTCATATTACTGATGTCACCGCTCAGCAATGCAACCAGATGTAGCATTGTGGGACATCAACATTATGGTTATGGACGGACAGGTGAGGATTACTTTTGATTTTTTATTTTTATGTTAATAAATGGGAAAAAGAGGGAATTTGTCGGGGAGTGTTTCTTTTCTCCTTGTGTCTTTGTTACTTTTGACTACTGGGCTAGTAATGGTAGTGTCTGATAGACGCCTCTCGATTACTAACCCCTGGGCTTGATGTCAGCTGACATTACAAATCTGACATCAACCCCTAAATTATTACCCCACTTGCCAATGCACCAGGGCAAGCAGGAAGAGCTACTGGATTCGCCGTTTCTGGCGCGACTTAGCGCTCATGTTATTAGTCTGGTAGGGGGCCAATTTTCATGGCCCCTTCCCAGCCTATTAATATCAACCTTTAGCTGTCTGTTTAGCTTTTGCTGGTTATTAAAAATAGGGTGCACCCAACATCATTTTTGTGTGGGTCCCACTTCTTAATAACAAGTAAAAGGCTATGCAGACGGCTGTGAGATGATATTAATAGCCTGGGAAGTGTCATGTTTTTTGCCCCCTTCTTAGAATAACACCAACCCCCTGCTATCTGCTTTCCCTCTGCATGGTAATAAAAATAAGGGGTACTCTAGTCTGCACCATTTTTTTCTTTTATTTATTAGCTAAATACATGTACAGGAAACTACGCATGCACTGCACTAATTTTATACCACACTAACATATCTCTTACTATGCACGGGCGCCGGCTGGGGAATACTCTCAGCAGTGTTGCCTGCTCTCGCTGCTATCAGTGAGACCAGGCGTACGCTGATAAGAGTAGTACTCAGCAGCTGACACCTGATCAGCGGTAACCTTTTCAATGCCGGTTACAGCTGCTGTCTCGCACGCTGTCCTCTAACAGCGTTGAAACAGCAGCGCTGTGACCTGCAGTAACATCGGTAAGGTTACCGCTGATCAGAATTGTGTTTCACACGCTGTCACATAGATGACAGCGTGGGAACTGCCAGGTGTTCGGGCTCACGATTCACTTGAATGGGGTCCGGGATTGAGTTCGGGCACCGTTCTGGTATTCGTACCAAACTTTTTTTTTTTTAAGTTTGGTCCGGATACCATTCTGGTATCCGGATCAAACTTTTTTCTAAAATTAGTTCGAAACTGACAGACCAAAACATCCACGGGTGCGCCCATCGTTACCCAAGAGTCTAAATAAATAAATGATCATTTCAATTATGAGAATTACTTTACCAGTAGAAAATCACTCCTATCATTGCAATCGAATGTCCATATAACCGCTTACCAACAAGCCTCCAGATAATGAAAATGATTATAGTCATCAAACCAGGAAGGAAACTTTCTATTGATCCAGTAAAGCATTTTTTTTTACTAGTTTTGGTCTGTGATTCATGGATGTACCACAATTGCAGTGCACATACCACAATTGCAGTGCACATTATTAGTCAGTCTGAACATGAAGCATTGAAGGTGCTGTAAATTAATCTGTGCTCTGTATGTAGAGCTTGTGCTTTTATTACCTCCATTGAGTTTTCTGTACATGACATATATGGACACTGTGGCCTAGTTGTCTTTCTAGACACTTATATAATATAAATGATGTGTCCATATTTATCCTCAGTGATAGAACTATAATGGTGTTCATGTCCCAGTTCTTCAGCTCCGCTTTCCAGTTTACTCTTAGCATGGCTATAGAGCAATATAGTAATCATGTTTTAGCTTTCTTAAAAAAAATAAAAAAAACTTAAAGAGAATGAATAATCACTAAAAACGTATTCTATAATTGTTTATTATTATTATTATTATTATTATTATTACATTTCACTTTTTCTATTGTTTTTTGCATTTCTGGTTTCTATAAATTATAATATTGCAGTTGTCACACTGGAGCAGACAGAATAAGGAGACCCTTCCTGTTTTTTGCAGCTCACTTATCAGATTGACTGTGTAGATTAAGACGAGGCGAAGTTACTCAGAACGAGAACCGTTTTCTGGCAAAAAATATTGGTATGCATGATACCCGTGAGCTAGTATGAAACCTAGGCACACATCCTTGTACATGTACGTGTTTTATCCCTGTTTTGTTTTTTTTTTCAAGTGAAAAAAACCCACATGCTATCTATGTGTGATCCGAGTGTTGTCTGTTTTTTACTGTTTAAAGGGAATCTGACAGCAGGTTTTTGCTATTAAATCTGAGAGAAAGTTGATGTAGGGGCTGAGACACTGATTCCAGAGATGTGTCACTTGCTTAGCAGCTTGCTATGGTTTCTATACAATCAGTGTTTTATCAGCAGGAGATTATTACTAGAGGACTAGGTGTCGCGTGCACGGCAGTCCAGCTAATCTGTATTACCCCGCCCCCACCACTGATTGGCAGCTTGCTGATAATGTATAAACAGGAAGCAGCCAATCAGTGGTGTGGGCGGGGTTATACACAGATTAGCAGTCATAGCTCAGTTACATCTACAGCAGATAAAACAGGAATTTTATCAAAAAAGCACTGAGCAGTCTAGAAAGTGACACATTGCTGGAATCGGTGTCTGCGTCCCTACATCATGCTGCTCTCGGATTCCATAGCAAACACCTGCTGACAGATTCTGTTTGATGGGTAGGAGAAGTTTAGAATTTCTTTTTTCTGTTTTTTTTTTGCATAAGGAGGAGAATGCAGGCCACACTGACAGTTAAAACAGACACACTTACCAAAAATGGATGCAAGTTTTATCCAGCACACTGATGAAAAATGGTCCACTATTTCTTGTTTGCAAAAAAAATAAGGATGTCTGAATGGGGCCTAAGTAAAAGAAGTGTGTGTAACATGACTAATGGGTTGCACAACATTTTATGCCATGGGTGTTATTTTCATAGATGTTGCTCAATTTGCATAATTTTTGCATATCATTTCATAATAGTTCACTGCAAGTAGAATTTGACCCAAAAAAGAGAGGAAGCACAAAGAAAAATGTTATACGCCTTCTCTTTTGTGGTCTGATCGTTATTTTAGAGAACAGAAATGTAAATTTTGTTCTCCAGCTTTATGCAAATAAAAGGGATTTTTCAGACTTTTTTTTATAAAGACTACTTAGTCATAAAGAGGCAGACGACTGACGCGCTGACCCATGATTGCTGCATGGGAATACTGCAGTGCAACTCTGCTCTATACCCCTGCTGCATTCTCACTCTCTGTACACAGGACAGCTGTGTAGTGTGCAGAACGTGTGTCTTAATATAGGCAACGTATCAGTATGTGACATGGCTGAACGCAGGACAACATTTCTCTACAGGCAAGGGGAAGCATTCATAGGGTATGGCCAAATACGGCATTCATGAGTGTGGCACCTGGGAGAAAAATAACTTTATTTCTCCCAGGAGCATGTTTCTCCTCTCAGCCCACTGTATACAGTCCATCCGGCAGTATGTTTCTCCTCTCATCCCACTGTATACATCCCATCCTGCAGCATGTTTCTCCTCTCAGCCCACTGTATACAGTCCATCCGGCAGTATGTTTCTCCTCTCATCCCACTGTATACATCCCATCCTGCAGCATGTTTCTCCTCTCATCCCACTGTATACATCCCATCCTGCAGCATGTTTTTCCTCTCATCCCACTGCATACATCCCATCCTGCAACATGTTTCTCCTCTCATCCCACTGTATACATCCCATCCTGCAGTATGTTTCTCCTCTCATACCACTGTATACATCCCATCCTGCAGCATGTTTCTCCTCTCATCCCACTGTATACATCCCATCCTGCAGCATGTTTCTCCTCTCATACCACTGTATACATCCCATCCTGCAGCATGTTTCTCCTCTCATACCACTGTATACATCCCATCCTGCAGCATGTTTCTCCTCTCATACCACTGTATACATCCCATCCTGCAGCATGTTTCTCCTCTCATACCACTGTATACATCCCATCCTGCAGCATGTTTCTCCTCTCATCCCACTGTATACATCCCATCCTGCAGCATGTTTCTCCTCTCATCCCACTGTATACATCCCATCCTGCAGCATGTTTCTCCTCTCATCCCACTGTATACATCCCATCCTGCAGCATGTTTCTCCTCTCATCCCACTGTATACATCCCATCCTGCAGCATGTTTCTCCTCTCATCCCACTGTATACATCCCATCCTGCAGCATGTTTCTCCTCTCATCCCACTGTATACATCCCATCCTGCAGCATGTTTCTCCTCTCATCCCACTGTATACATCCCATCCTGCAGCATGTTTCTCCTCTCATCCCACTGTATACATCCCATCATGCAGCATGTTTCTCCTCTCATTCCCCCGTATACAGTCCATCCTGCAGTATGTTTCTCCTCTCAGCCCTCTGTATACAGCCCATCCTGCAGTATGTTTCTCCTCTCAGCCCACTGTATACAGTCCATCCGGCAGTATGTTTCTCCTCTCATCCCACTGTATACATCCCATCCTGCAGCATGTTTCTCCTCTCATCCCACTGTATACATCCCATCCTGCAGCATGTTTCTCCTCTCATCCCACTGTATACATCCCATCCTGCAGCATGTTTCTCCTCTCATCCCACTGTATACATCCCATCCTGCAGCATGTTTCTCCTCTCATCCCACTGTATACATCCCATCCTGCAGCATGTTTCTCCTCTTATTCCCCCGTATACAGTCCATCCTGCAGTATGTTTCTCCTCTCAGCCCTCTGCATACAGCCCATCCTGCAGTATGTTTCTCCTCTCAGCCCACTGTATACAGCCCATCCGGCAGTATGTTTCTCCTCTCAGCCCTCTGTATACAACCCATCCTGCAGTATGTTTCTCCTCTCAGCCCCCTGTATACAGCCCATCCTGCAGCATGTTTCTCCTCTCATTCCCCCGTATACAGTCCATCCTGCATTATGTTTCTTCTCCCTCAGAGCCCCCTGTATACAGCCCATCCTACAGTACATGTTTCTCCTCTCTCCTTTCAGTCCCCTGTATACAGAGCCCCATCTTGCAGTGTGCTTCTTCTTTCAGCCCCCTGTATACAGCCCATCCTGCAGTATGTTTCTCTCAAATACAGTGCTCCTTTTAGATAGCAGCGCACAGGCATTTTGCTGCTTCCCGGTAAGAGCTCTCTACACTGGGATGAAGGGGGCTTCAATCCTTCCCGAGATATTATACCTCACAGTAGAAATTCCATTCCAGACACATCCCAGAGCACAGCTATGCTGGCAAGATGTGTGTATAACTTGACTAGATTTAAAAATGGGTTAAATTAGAACAAATTATCACATACATGTGTACATTATTATAAGGCCACATTGTGAATTTGTGAATAACTCTCTAAATCCTGTGCACAGTTAATGCTTCTGTTAACGGGTGGATGTTAGATCTAGTCGAGACAATCGGCACACCTGCTAATGCATCAAACTCATGGTCCTGCAGGCCATCAGTTTAATGTACAGTGCACCCCGTTTTCATATGGCTATATACTGAAACACTATTGTTTTTCCATTTTTTTTCTGACAATTTATTGCATTTATATCAAGCGGGTAGTTTTAAAAAGAAGTGATAAGTTGTTTTAATACTTCCTGGTATAAGGTAACCTCCAGAGGCCTCAATGTTTATATTGACCCAATACAGATATTGCCACAATGTATCATCCTTAGGACCTCTGCTGTTTTAACAAAAGCAAATAGTTTATCTAAGGTTTGGTCTTTCTCACAATGAGCTAACTAGGAACTTAATCTATCTATCTATCCATCTATCTATCTATCTATCTATCTATCTATCTATCTATCTATCTATCTATCTATCTATCTATCTATCTATCTATCTATCTGTCCATCTATCTACCTGTCTGTCTATCTATCTATCTATCTATCTATCTATCTATCTATCTATCTATCTATCTATCTATCCATCCATCTATCTACCTGTCTGTCTGTCTGTCTGTCTATCTATCTATCTATCTATCTATCTATCTATCTATCTATCTATCTATCTATCTATCTATCTATCCATCTATCTACCTGTCTGTCTATCTATCTATCTATCTATCTATCTATCTATCTATCTATCTATCTATCTATCTATCTATCTATCTTACAGGGTGGGCCATTTATATGGATACACTTAAATAAAATGGAAATGGTTGGTGATATCAACCTCCTGTTTGTGGCACATTAGTATATGGGGGGGGGGGAAGCTTTTCAAGATGGGTGCTGATCATGGCGGCCATTTTGAAGTCGGCCATTTTGGATCCAACTTAATTGTTTTCAATGGTAAGAGGGTCATGTGACACATCAAACTTATTGAGAATTTCACAAGAAAAACAATGGTGTGCTTGGTTTTAATGTAACTTTATTCTTTCATGAGTCATTTACAAATTTATGACCACTTATAAAATGTGTTCAAAGTGCTGCCCATTGTGTTGGATTGTCAATGCAACCCTCTTCTCCCACTCTTGACACACTGATAACAACACCGTAGAAGAAATGCTAGCACAGGCTTCCAGTATCCGTTGTTTCAGATGCTGCACATCTGAAGCCACAGATCTGTCTGGTCTGTTATTCCTTTCAATAACTCTGCCGTGGTGTGCGGTTTGCCTCCTAGACAAATTAGCTTCAGCAGAGCCTGTTGCCCATTCGCAGAGGAAATGCTGCAGAGCTTCCAGCTTCCAACTAATGTGGATGATGTGCTTTGACATGACAAATTGGAGATGAAGGATGAGGAGAAGCAGGGGGGTGTGCAGGAACTGATGTAGGAGGTGAAGGAAACCGTGATAGAAATAGGGCCAGCAGTCCTCGGTGTTCGTAGCGCATGTGCTGTGCTAGTGTGGGACTCGGCCCCAGTCTCCATAATATTCACCCAGTGTGCCATCAAAGAAATGCAGCATCCCTGCCCACAAGCGCTTGTCTACGTGTCGGTCATTAAGTGTACAATCCCAGTAACTGTGTTTGTAAGGGCAAGGTTGATGTTCCTGGAGATCTGCTAATACAAGGCTGGGACGCCACACTGGGAGAAATAGTGGCATCTGGGGACCTAGTTGGCAGAAATCCTATGTGTCTACAAGTCTGACCAGCAACATTTCACGGCAAGGAGCCTGAAAATGTGCCCATTTAGCATTTTGGTCTGTGGGTGATCTTTCATTTTTGTTCCAAGGCCTGGGGTAGGGACAGCTTAACGTTGTGCAAGGACAAGGATTTGGAAATTCCTGATGATGGTAAATTAGAATGTGCAAGGATAAGTGCAGGGTGGGAGGCATCTGTGCCAGTGTTATGGACAGGGGATTGAGAAGCACCTAGCACAAGGGAAGTGGCACCAATCGTGGACCAAGGCATTTGACCCACCTTAGTTTAGGTGCTTAGATAACATGTGTCTGATCATGCTGATGGTGGTTAGGCTCTTAGTGTTCAGGCCATTGCTGATCTTTGCCTGGCACAGGTTGCAAATCTCCATTCATTTTCTCTCAGTGCTTTCTTTAAGAAAGTCTCAGACTGGGGAATACCTAACTCTTTGACGGAGAAATTCATGAGTGTCAGTGCTCTGCAGAACAGTTGCCCGCCTTCTCCCTCTAGTCACTCCACTGCCTCTTCCTGCCTGTTTCGGCGCTGCTCATACCTTTCTCTTAAGAACTGCTGGCCTCAATCTGCATGCCAGGTTCCCAGGTTGGGCCAGTGACTTCCACCACCTCCTGTTCCACTGCCTCACCCTGGTCCTCTTGACTTGGTGACTTAACAACAACCTGACTTATTGGCAACTGTGTCTCATCATGATCTACCTCCTTAGACAAAATTTGCCATTCTCCACCAACATCTTAATGTGACCGTAACTGCTCTACTTTTGTGCATCACTAAACAGCATCTCCTCTTGTCTCTCTTGCAACATGCAGGGTGAGAGGCCACAATCAAGAAAGGATCTTGTAAAGAGCTCCTCGGAGTGTCCTAGTGTGTGATTACTGGTCTCCTCTGACTCAATATCGTGGGAGAAAGGAGGATCAGGGTGAGGATTAAATGATCCAGACTGTTGGCTGGTGAGACTGGACCATGTGGAAGACTGGGTGGTGCTGGCAAGCATGCTGGAAGCATTATCTGCTATCCAACTGATCACCTGTTCACACTGTTATGGCTTCAGAAGTGGTGTACCGTGCCTCCCTGCAAAGTGGGACAGGAACCTATGTGTCGTGGATGGGCGTGTTTCTTGTGCTCCAGCAACAGGAATAGTCGCAGCTGCCTCATGTCCTCGGTGTCTGCGTGCGCCATTATCAGCCCTTTCACATCACATCCCTGCCCCTTTCTACACACCTTATTATTTTCTAATTGATAGGTCTCTGGAAACAAAGTTTAGTTTTAATAATAAAAAATGGTCACCTGCAGCAGTCAAAGTGTTTTTTTTCAGCTTTATATACCACTGTAATGTAACAGTAACCATGTTAAACTCTATGGATGACAATATAGACATTTTTTTCATCCCCCCCCCCCAAAAAAAAAAAAGAATGTGGTCATGTGAAGCAACTATATATTTAGCAATGGACTGCAAAGCTCTAATACTTGTTATGGTAGATCAGCCTACTTGGCTGCTCATAGAGGTAGACACAGGAATGCTTATTTATTTATTGATTTATTTAGGTACAGCATAAACCAGGGCAGGATTAGGCTACTTTCACACTAGTGTCGGAATCTCCCCGTTGCAATGCGTCGGGCCGAGAATCCGATGCTAGCGTTTGATGCGCTGCACAACGGAGGCAGCGGATGCATTTCTCCGGCGCATCCGCTGCCCCATTGTGAGGTTCCGGGAGATGGGGGCGGAGTTCTGGCTGCGCATGCGCGGTCGGAAAAAGCGATCCGTCGGCAGCAAAAAACGTTACATATAACGTTTTTTGCTCCCGGCGGTCCGCCAAAACACGGCGCAACCGTCGCACGACGGTTGCGACGTGTGGCAATGCGTCGCAATGCGTCGCTAATGTTAATCTATGGGGCAAAAACAACTTTGCAGGATGCGTTTTTTGCCATAAACGACGCATTGCGACGTATTGCAAAAAACGCTAGTGTGAAAGTAGCCTTAGCAACATAAACATGGCCTTTCTGGCCTAATGGAAAATAAACCAAACAAATGGCACAGTCTGTTTTGCTGCGGGGATCCGCCTGCTCAGGAAATAAACCTAATACCCTCTGTGATACATATCTCCCCTCCAGTACTTTGGCAGTGACTTTTGTCATACTGCCTAGAGACTGTATTCTTCCGCTCTCCCTACTTCTGCAACTGCCCCTAGGTTAAGTGCAGAATGTATCTGATACAAACAGCAAAGCACAGTATTATTCCTTAGCAGGACTATTAGTCTGATGGTTCAGCATCAGCACCAGTATCACCACTAGAGGAGGCTGACTGGTTGCACACACAGGCCGGGATAATTGCTATCTCCCTCTAATCAGATACAAATTGTTTAACACTCTAGGAGGCAATATATATATATATATATATATATATATATATATATATATATAATAAATTAACAAGATATCATATAGTAACCAAAAGTGCCCCAGTGAAAACAAAAAAATGAGTGGAGACCACTCGACAGCAACAAAAGCACCAACCACCAGAACCAAGGACCCAACCCCAAAACAAGAGACGTGGCAAGGGTATATATATGGTATAACAATCTTTTATTACGTAATGGTGATAACAAATAATTATGTGCACATATGGAAGGATATTAAAAACAAAATTACAATAAAATCAATAGATTATAGATGACAAATATATATCAGTAAATATGTGGTATGCCAAAAAATAGTTGATTGACAGGTCTCTCATACGGATGAATCAGTGATGGAAAAAGTAATGAAAGTGTATATCACTAGTGTAACAAATCACAAAAATATCCGTAAAAAACTAAAAAATAAAAAAAAAGGTCACTGACCCTTGCTATAATATATTCTGGCCATGTGGCCAGCACCTTATAAAAAAGTGCAATAGTGCAAAAAAGTATTATACAAAAGGAGGAGTGGGATCGGAAAGCACACTGTGCAGGACCATAAGGGATAACCAAAGAAAGTTAGTGACCCTAATATATTCAGGCCATATGGCCTTATAGCAAAGTGCAAAGTGCAAAAAAAATAAGCAATATATAGAAGGGCCAGAAAGCACACTGTGCAAAAACCGCAAAAAATAAAAAGAACAAGGAGAGTACCTGTATCTGAATGGCAACACACAGTCCGACCAAAGCGCACCCCAATCAGAACTGCCCCTGAGCAATGGCGTCAGTGTGCCCAGCATTTTCTTTTATACGCCCTGATGAGGTCATGCAGCCAGCCAAACCCAGTAATCCAAAAATCAAGATGGCTACAGCATTAAAGTGCCTGGTAGGCAATGTTTATTGGCTGCGTAACAGGCGCCAAACATGTCGAGTGGGTATTCGAACTTCAAATCCGAGCACCAGCTAATGTTCTTCGAATGCCGAGCACATCCGAGCACCCAAATACTTGAGTGATATGTGAGTATCACCCAGGCTACTTGATGCTGCCATTTCTGTCATTAGAGAAGATGGAGACAGAGGCATTTACAGGTATTGAGACATAGATGGTGCTGCTGCTTCTAGTGAATGTTGTACCTTACCCCAAAGCTGGATTCACAGTTGCACTACTCAGTATTTCTGTATTGTGTCCTCCATGCTGCAGTTGCTGCTTCTCAGGGTGCTACAGAGAGATAGGGGAGCAGGATCTCCTCTTCTCTGTGTGTGCAGAGTTTAGTTGAGATGTTATAGCAGTTACTCTCCACTTACTCTGGAGTTTAGAAAAAAAAAACTAACAGAAACTGAGCCTAGAGGAAGAATTTATCCTGAAATGTTAGATACACTTTAAAAACAATGTTACTATGTCTCAGACTACTTTTGCTTTCAGGCCTATGGTTCCTTATAACTGTGACATTTCTCACCACGATCTTATTTTCTACATGACTGCTCCTCGGTGGAAATGGGAGCTGTTGGGAGTATATAAATATTATTCTGTGTGGTTTGGGCAGGGAGTATCATCATTACCAGTAAATCCATACCATAATACTTTCATTTTTAGATAGTGTTATGCTTCACTGCAAATGGAGCAGGTGCATGCAAAATATTAGTTTCTGTAAATGACCTTCTTAAGAATTTAGCACTATTAGGCTGCCGTCACACTCGCAGTATTTGGTCAATATTTTACATCAGTATTTGTAGCCAAAACCAGGAGTGGAACAAATAGAGGAAAAGTATAACAGAAACATATGCACCACTTCTGTATTTATCACCCACTCCTGGTTTTGGCTACAAATACTCATGTAAAATACTGACCAAATTGAACGTGTGACGGCGGCCTTAGATGTAAAGGACTAAGTGGAGCACAGAGGAATCCATTTAACCATTGCACCAAACTACTGAAAAACAGCACCACTCTGGTGCGTTTTTTCTTATTGCACCACCGGAGTGGTGCTTTAAATGTATTTCCCCTGCCCTCTATCCCATACTCACTTGGCGCCGCCTTCACTGTTTTCCAGCATTGCTCCCATTGGTTTGCGGCGAAAAGTGACCTGGCGGTAGCTCCAGTGTTTCATGAAGCGGCGCGGAGATCACTTTTCAATACAAGCATATAAGGACCTTGTTCTGGCTCTCATAGACTTACCATTGTGCTCTTGTGACATGGCTTCTGACTTCCAGCCAGTCAGAAGCTGCGCTCACAAGATGGCGCCGCGGAATCGGAGCGGTGCCAAAAAACTGAGAAGTCGGGTGAGTATATGACCGGGGGCAGTAGGCTTAGATTTAAAGCGACAATCCACCGCTGAGAAGGCACAAAATGCTGGAGTGGTGCTTTAAGCAAATTTTGCACACAAGCACAAAACACATGTAGCGCTATAAGACAAGCTGAATACACTGATTCTCTCAAAACAGGAGAGGTGTGAAAAAGGGATGATCAGCTAGTTTTATAGACTTATATATTAAAAAATGGCAGCTTTATCAGAAAGAAGTGCAAGTGGAGTCAAGAACCCCAAAAATCCAGAGGTGCTTGAGTATATAAATGTTCTAGACACTGGCACAATGTCGGGTGAGCCACGGGGGGCAGCTGCCCTGGCACCAAATTCTAAAGGGGTGCAAAATTTCACAGCAACCAAAACTTACAAAGCTCAGTATAAATGTTGTCATCTCAGTCACTTCCCATGCATAATGCAACAGCCGATGATAAACTCATTGTGACTGCTGCCTTCTACATAAGCAGTAAATAAGATGACAGAGGATGAGCAGCTAATGAATGAAGACAGTATAGAATTGAATGAATTGCGCATGATTTGGTAATGTCTTCATTCATTACTAAGAGCTGCTTTTTATTTTATTTTTTTATAATTTTCTATCCCTTGCTAGGGTTGTGGCTACGGTTTGGTTTATTGGCTAGGTTTAGGTTGAGGACTAGGATTAATCGTAAAGATAGGGTTTAGATTAAGTTTAGACAGGTCTATGCATAGGGGTAAAATGGTTACACAAAAAAACTGTAATAAAAAAGTAAAGAAAAAACGAACAACAATGTATAACTCTTTTTATATTATTTTCAAGTTTTTCCAAAAAGCAGAAAAAAATTAAGAGGTCAAAGTGCAAACCATAATAACATCATTATTTTCCTCATATTAGAACATATGTGCTGGGGGATAAGGGGATCAATATTGGTGGTAGAAGGAAGTGCTTACGGTGTCTCAGATAATAATAGTGACACTAGCCAAATTATTATTATAAAGTTCCCAATTTGTTCAAAATTTAAAAAGTGTACAAGTCCAATCTGTTGGATAGGCAGTTTTAGGCAACCCTCAAATCTAAGAAGCATCGTTGTCAGAAGCTCCCTGTCCTCTCCAACAACAACAACAGGAACCTTTCCCTGCAACTGCAAAAAATGTAAAACCTGTCCATTTATAATGACAAAGTACAAGATGAAGATCCCCAACTCACATGTAGCGTACTTAATTATATGTGCCAAATGTGCAACTAGGGTCTGTATGTGGAGGAGACAGGGCAAAAACTTAGAACAAATATACATTTCCTTGCCACACAATAAAAGAAAAAAGAATTGATCTACCTGTGGCCAAACATTTTTGCATCCCTGATCACATCACCATGAACATGAAATTACTTGTAGTAAAAGGTAACTTCAAAATCAGAAAAATTTGGAAGTACAAACTTATGACAACCTTTGAAACACTCAGTGTAGGAATGAATGTGTTGCATGGATTTATGACTTTCTATATCAACTAAAGGTACCTTCACACATAACGATTTCGTTAACGATATCGTTGCAACGTCACGCTTTTTGTGACATAGCAACGATCCCGCTAACGATTTCATTATGTGTGACAGCGACCAACGATCAGGCCCCTGCTGGGAGATCGTTGGTCGCTTGGGAATGATCAGGACCTTTTTTTGGTCGCTGATCACCTGCTGTCATCGCTGGATCGGCGTGTGTGACGCCAATCCAGCGATGTGTTCACTGGTAACCAAGGTAAATATCTGGTTACTAAGCGCAGGGCCGCGCTTAGTAACCCAATATTTACCCTGGTTACCATTGTAAAAGTAATAAAAAAAAACCCAGTACATACTCATATTCCGATGTCTGTTACATCCCCCGGCGTCAGCTTCCCTGCACTGACTGTCAGCGCCGGCCGTAAAGCAGAGCACAGCAGTGATGTCACCGCTGTGCTCTGCTTTACGGCCGGCGCTGACACAGTCAGTGCGGGAAGCTGACGCTGGGGGACGTGACAGACATCAGAATGTGAGCATGTAGTGTTTTTTTTTTACTTTTACAATAGTAACCAGGGTAAATAACGGGTTACTAAGCGTGGCCCTGCGCTTAGTAACCCGATATTTACCCTGGTTACCGAGGACTTCGGCATCGTTGAAGACAGTTTCAACGATGCCGAAGTCTTTCCCCTGATTGTTGGTCGCTGGGAGAGCTGTCTGTGTGACAGCTCCCCAGAGACCACACAACGACTTAGCAACGATCACGGCCAGGTCGTATCGCTGGTCGTGATCGTTGGTAAGTCGTTTAGTGTAACGGTACCTTTAGGAATGTGTTTCTCAGACATTTGGGGGCATCACAATCATGGACCAGACCTCAATCAGAGGACAATAATACTTTCATGCTCCTTATCTATGAACTGTTTCAATATTTACTGCCATGATTTTCTCTCCCCTTCCATCAATGATAGTTCTGCTTCACGTCAATTGTCTTATCTATTACATTATTCCTGTATCCTGTTGTGCATAAATATGTGAGCCTTCAGATTTTGTGTTAAGGCCCCGTCACACATAGCGACGCTGCAGCGATACCGACAACGATCCGGATCGCTGCAGCGTCGCTGTTTGGTCGCTGGAGAGCTGTCACACAGACAGCTCTCCAGCGACCAACGATCCCGAGGTCCCCGGTAACCAGGGTAAACATCGGGTAACTAATGTTACCATCGTTAAAGTAAAAAAAAACAAACGCTACATACTTACCTATCGCTGTCTGTCCTCGGCGCTCTGCTTCTCTGGTCTGGCTGTGAGCACAGCGGCCGGAAAGCAGAGCGGTGACGTCACCGCTCTGCTTTCCGGCTGACCGGCGCTCACAGCCAGACCAGAGAAGCAAAGCGCCGAGGACAGACAGCGATAGGTAAGTATGTAGCGTTTGTTTTTTTACTTTTAGGATGGTAACCAGGGTAAACATCGGGTTACTAAGCGCCGCCCTGCGCTTAGTTACCCGATGTTTACCCTGGTTACCAGCGAAGACATCGCTGAATCGGCGTCACACACGCCGATTCAGCGATGTCAGCGGGACCTCAACGATCAAAAAAAGGTCCAGGCCATTCCGACACGACCAGCGATCTCACAGCAGGGGCCTGATCGCTGGTACGTGTCACACATAGCGAGATCGCTACTGAGATCGCTGTTGCGTCACAAAACTTGTGACTCAGCAGCGATCTCGCTAGCGATCTCGCTATGTGTGACGGGGCCTTTAGTCCATGCCAGATGAAGAGACTTGAGTAGTCTCGAAAGCTTACAATTTGTTACCGTCTTTTCAGTTAGCCATTAAAAGGTATCAACCAATTAGGACTCTCAAATTATGATATTAAAATGTCATAAAATTGCTGAAAAACAATTTTTTTTTTCAAATTCTTACCAGGTAGGAAAAGGAAATATGGATATTCTGCGCTGCTGGTGAGGATCCAAACAGAGGTTCAATGGAACAGGGAAAGTAGCAATGCGGGATACTTTCAACTCTTTATCGAAGTCATCCAGGAAAACCACAATGTACAACAGCTCAACATATTTCCTTATGAAAAAGTTGGATGACTTCGAAATGCGTTGCTACTTTCCTTGTCTCAATGAATCTTAGTTTGGATCCTCACCAGCAGTGCAGAACACCCATCTTCCCTTTTCCTACCCTTTAATATATCGGTTTCTTAACCCGAGATGCTGCAGTATCTGGTACTTCCTGCGTTTTACATGTTGTGTATCACACAAACACAAAAGAACAAGGTGGGAATGACCTTTTTACTTCTACCACTGGTCATTGGATAAAACACTATTACGCTTTCCGGTTCACCAGGTCACTCATCCATTTTATTTAATTCTTTAATTTTTATTTTTTTAACTAATGCATTCATTTACCCCTTCTACTGACTACAACACCTTCTTTTGTATTTTTATTAGGACTCGTTTCCATTTTTTATGCCTTTAAACTGCTGATATTTGAAAGCCTTTATTACATGACAGCAAACCTATTCATTAGTAATTTCTCTTAGAACAGGGATGAAAGGAGCCGGTGGTGCCCGCAATGTTCCGGTACTGCGTATAGTATCTCGCTATTGAATATGAAGTGTCAGATTCTTGGACCCAAAATCTATATTTTGCAGAAATTAAGCATTAATCTGTTATATATGGAGGTAGGCATTTCAATAGTAATTATCATAATAACAAATGTTAATATGGAGTGTGCTGCGATTACACAGCATATACCATCTGTTGGCGGAGAGCGTGCCAGCTCACGCAGGGACACCATGTGACCCATTCTTTTGTATTAAGCTGCTATGCAACAAATATGTATCACCAAGGAAAATGCTTTTTATGAAGCAGATGATTCAATTAGTGGCTGGATCAACATGGAGATCAGATTCTGCTCATAAACATCACGGACTATAATGGGCATCATTACAAAGACCAAAAAATAAGACTTTAAAAACAGGAAATAATTTGTGCCATCCAATTTTTTTTTTAAACTTTTAACCCTAACTAAGCAAGCATAATATTAAATGCAGAGGAAACCATGGATGAAGGAGGCAAGGAAACATTACAATGGGCCATTCTTTTGGTGCCATTTAGAAGATGATCCACGGCACTCCGTATGGCACAAGATTGAGGTGCAACAAGTAGGTTCCCAAACCTGTAAATAATATACCTGGCAACGTTCTGGAATATTATTAGTATTCTGTTATTGACAAACAGCACCTCTGATTTTACATAAATTTTTTCTGGTCTTGTAACCTTCATCAGACGATCTGATGACCAAGCCTGGAGAATGTACAGTAGCATTAGTCCGGAACAGCACAATGTACGTTGCCGCAAGTATGTGATTTGCATACGTACGGTCATGTACCGACTAGACGTGTGCAGCATCACTCAATGCAAGTTTATGGAGAGAGGCTGGACAAGTCTAGTCAGAATGTGACCGGAAGTTTGCAAAAAAAACAACTTTGCAATTTACCTATTATTAAAAATCCTTTTCATTCTCAAGAACACACAGGATTTTAATTTTCTCTCTTACAGATAGTTGTCTAGACTAACTGCTAACTTTGCAATCTATATGCAGTGGCTGCACTCATAGACAAGGAGTGCAGCGCTTACAAGCTCTTTTGCTAGCGCTGCTTGAAGCCAGCTGGATAGCTGGTTCCAACCCTGCTTTCCTCCATTGCTGCAGAGGCAAAGCTTTATTGCGGGTAGAGCATAGATCAGGCCAGCGGTGCCGCCATGTTGCTAGTCTGCGCAGTCAATCTTCAAGTGCATACCACCTCTCGGGAAGCAGGAGGCCAAGGGGCACGGGAGTAGTGAGCTCCTGAAGACAGAACACGGGACAGGGCCTTTTATATGAAAACGACTGTAAAGTAAAAGGGAAACTGAACAACACATTATCAATATGTACCATGACCCAGAATGGTCACCAAATGTTATATCATTTTATAATTTGTTTTTATTTGCTCCAACCCTTCAATCATGAATATTTGGAGGTTTGGAGGCATAGCTGATACTGTTTGGATAGAATATCAGAATTTCTTAACATGAGCAGCACTATGGTTCAGTGGTTGATATTGTAATTAAAAAAAAACAATAAATGAAAAAAAAACTAAACAGAAAAACACAAATGTGAACAGATGCGAGCTAAGAGAGCCACTCTATATAACTAACAAATTAAAGCTGCTCTCTGAAACGCTATAATATGTATTGAATGTATGAAATTGGGACTGCATTACTGCTGTAAAAAACATGTTAACAAATGAAGGTACTTAGCGCAGAAATTGGCCAATTTATGTGGGCCCAACAGTCAGCGACAAGGCGTACCCCCATTGTAGGGACCCTAAACCTAACATAATGCATCTAATGGGCTAAAATCCTATGATTATATGGGTCGGTAGAGCCAAGCTCTGTTTAAAAACACCTTAGGCTGATGGGAGGATGAGTGCTCAGTCAGGAGGTGTATATTGCAAATATCTCAAAATTTGTGCGCTAAGTACCTTCATTATTTAACATGTTTTCTACAGCAGTAAAGAAATTCCAATTTCATATATTCAATGTTTACATACACTTTGTGCACGCAATGTTGGTTGTACACAGATCAAGCAACTGACAGAATCTATGGATGGAAGGCTGTTGAGTGTCATCATAAAGAAAGGTGGCTATATTGGTCACTAATTTTTTGGGGTTTTGTTTTTGCATGTCAGAAGTGTTTATTTCTAAATTTTGTGCAGTTATATTGGTTTACCTGGTGAAAATAAACAAGTGAGATGGGAATACATTTGGTTTTTATTACGTTGCCTAATAATTCTGCACAGTAATAGTTACCTGCACAAACAGATATCCTCCTAAGATAGCCAAATCTACAAAAAACCCCACTCCAACTTCCAAAAATATTAAGCTTTGATATTTATGAGTCTTTTGGGTTGATTGAGAACATAGTTGTTGATCAATAATATAAATAATCCTCTAAAATACAACTTGCCTAATAATTCTGCACACAGTGTATTACAGCGTTTCAGAGTGGAGCTTTTATTAGTTAATGATAAGGAAGAACATCCATCTTTGGTGGAATACTCATTCTTCTTGATGGAATACTCATTCTTCTTGGTGGAATACTCATTCTTCTTGGGGGATTACTTATTATTCTTGGTGGAATACTCATTCTTCTTGGTGGATTACTCATTATTCTTGGTGGAATACTCATTCTTCTTGGTAGAATACTCATTCTTCTTGGGGGATTACTCATTATTCTTGGTGGAATACTCATTTTTCCTGATGGAATACTCATTCTTCTTGGTGAAATACTCATTCTTCTTGGTGGAATACTCATCCTTCTTGGTGGAATACTCATCCTTCTTGGTGAAATACTCATTCTTCTTGGTGGAATACTCATTCTTCTGGCACCTATTCCTCCCAACTCCAGGATACACATGATTTAGCGGTTAGGATGAACATGCATATGCTTTGAATGGAGAATGTTGTCAGACATCGCTGGTATCAGCTAATCTTCCTTAACAACAGTATCACATGTTAAAATACAAAATCCCCTATCCTTGATGTTGAGGAACAGTCAGTAGAGCCCATACCAATTTTATAATCATTTGATTTCATCAAAATCAGTGGGTTCAACCGACTTTTCTGTACTGTCTTTGGTCAATTTTCTTCGTGTATGGGCGTTGGGTTCAAAAAGTTTGTCTGTTCTCCATGTGTTTATACGGGTTACCACTGGTGTTCCAGTTTTCGGTATATATTCATAACTTAATCATTGCATTCAGAGGTGCTCTCCTTTTCATAGTTACATAGTTAGCTTGGTTGAAAAAAGCCTTAGGTCCATCAAGTTCAACCTTTCTCCACCAGTTATACATTTTCAATTGTGATTATTTATAACCCACAATATTATGTGTATGGAGGAAATCATCCAGCCCTTTTTAAAATGTTTTATAGTGTCTGCCATTACTACCTTTTGTGGTCGGTCATTCCACAGTCTGACTGCTCCAACTGTAAAGAAACCTTTCCTATTTAGCTGCCACAGTCATCTTTCCTCCACACGTAGTGAGTGCCCCCTGGTCCTTTGTAAGGTCTTTGGAAGGAATAAGTCACTTGCCAGTCCTTTGTATTGACCACACATGTATTCAGGCATTTTTTTCTACGCTAAACAAGCCCAACATTTCCAAACTCTCATCATATGAGAGGCCTCCGTCACTTGTAGTAATCTAGTTTCCCACCTTGGAATTGGGTCTAGCTTTCCTCCACCAAAAATGGCCAGTCATTGGACTTCTGAGTGTTCTAGTTTACTCAACTAAGTCTTACTCATCTTACTCATCTACTTCTTACTCATCTACTTCTTACATCTTACTCATCTACTTATCTAAGAATTGGCCCAATATTTATGGACGTAACTGTTTATCACCCATGGTAATTCTGCTTCATGTCACCTCGCTTATCCATGGTGTTTTTTTTTTTTTTTATACGATGTTGTGCATAAATATGTGATTCTTCAGAATTTGTTTTAGTCTTTGCCTGATGAAGAGACGTATGTAGTCTCGAAAGCTTGCAATTTGTTACGATCTTTTCAGTTAGCCATTAAAAGGTATCAACCACTGAGGACTCTCAATTCTAAATATTTTTCTAGTTTACTCACACTCCAAAAGCCTAGTTATATGTTAACTTGTATTTAGTAAGAAGTGGAGAAATTAGATTGTGAGCCCCATTGGGAACAGGGATTGATGTGAACTGTGACAATATCTGTACTGCACCTTCAGAATATGTTGGCACTATGCGAGCAACTTGATGTAAATAAATAAAAATTACATGACCACCGTGTACATACACAGAATTATACACAGAATTGGAGAACTATATTTCTTATACAAGGAGAGATGCTACAAGGACATTCTTTTAAGGAAGATTTCACACGTTCCGTGATCACGATTCAAGTACAGACCACAATGTCCTGCCCAGCCATTTGAGTCTTGACGCAACCATCAAGTAATTACCTCCTTTTACACCTCCTTGGTCAGGTCTCATCTGGAATAGTGTGTCCAGTTCTAGGAGCCATATTTTTAAAAAACTGGACCAAGTTCAGAGAAGAGCTACCAGGATGGTGAGCAGACTGCAAACTATGTCCTACAAGGAACGGTTAAATGATCTGGGAATGTTTAGCTCGCAAAAAAAGAAGGCTAAGAGGAGACCTAAGAGCGGTCTGCAAATATCTGAAGGGCTGTCACAGTGTAGTGGGATCATCATTATTCTCATTTGCACATGGAAACACAAGAAGCAATGGAATGAAACTGAAAGGGAGAAGATACAGATTAGATATTAGAAAAAAACTTTTTGACAGTGAGTTGAACAAGCTGCCATGAGAGGTGGTGAGTTCTCCTTCAATGGAAGTCTTCAGAGGCTGGACAGACATCTGTCTGAGATGGTTAGTGAATCCTGCGTTGAGCAGGGGGTTGGGCACGATGACCCTGGAGGTCCCATCCAACTCTCACATTCTATGATTCTATGATATCACATATGCCTATGAGGCTGTTGAGTTTTGAGTCAGACGACCCACAGCCGGTCTGGACATCGCCATCAGCATTGAATAGAGGCAGGCACATCCTCCTATCTTTCCTCTACAATGTGGGATCCTGCTTGGGCCAACGCTGCAGACAGAACTGAACGCTAAATTACCTGGAGTGACTGCAAATTGATCATGTTTGCGTACAAACAATTTACTCTAAATATATTCAGATTCTGTAAGAAATTTCGTGAATTTGAGCATATTGTTTCCTGCAGTACAATTATATAAAAATCACCGTGTTCAGGTTTTGCTTTCTCATCTCCATCTGTAGCAATGCTGAGCTGCAATCCCGTGGTTTTATAGAGCTGCTGCTTACACGTCAATTTTCGGCATAATTCTTTCTTTTTTTTTAAATTGCTGTTTTTGATATTGGAAAATTTTACAAATTGTTCTACTGTTTACAGAAAAAAGAGAGATCTTATAAAATACTGAGAAAGGTATTTCACTTACTACTTATAACTTTTAGTGACCTACTGCCATTAACTGTTGTTATCCAGTGCTCACCCACATCTTTCTACAACATTAGTTACCGGTATTTATGTTTTTTTCCTGTACGTCTGGGCTACTGTGTCCTGAAATGGAAACACTTTGGAACATTTCAGTCTGTTTATTCCATATTACTAGAAAAAGGGCATTTTCAAACATGTGCTTTTCTTTAGGTCTCATGCACATGGCCATGTGCACTGAATCTTTACAGCCGCACTCATGAGTCCCTTCGGTCTCTG